>NW_027490247.1:300000-542729 GCF_050948175.1 Xylocopa sonorina
GTTTTAAGAAGCATTAGAACTCTATTGCTACGATACGTAGACATCCGCAAACGCTATTTCCTAGCATGCAAGTGTCGCATTTACATTCTTTTGAAGTGAATACGATTTATACATGACACTTCGCAATGAATATTATATCTTATCACGAAACATAGAAATGAAATGCGACATCTCGTTTTAAGTAGCATTAGAACTCTATTGCTACGATACGTAGACATCGGCAAACTCTATTTCCTAGCATGGAAGTGTCGCATTTACATTCTTTTGAAGTTAATACGACGTATATATGACACTTTGCAATGAATATTATATCTTATCATGAAACATAGAAATGAGATGCGACATCTTGTTTTAGGAAGAATTAGAACTCTATTCTTACCATACGTGGTCATCTGGAAACGCTATTTCCTAGCACGGAAGTGTCGCATTTACATTCTTTTGAAGTGAATACGAGGTATAAATGACACTTCGCAATGAATATTATATCTTATCATGAAACATAGAAGTGAGATGCGATATAGGGTTCTAAGAAGCATTAGAACTCCATTGCTACGATGCGTAGACATCTGCAAATGTTATTTCCTAGCAAGGAAGTGTCGCATTTACATTCTTTTGAAGTGAATGCGAGGTATTCATAACATTCCACAATGAATATTATATCTTATTACGAAACATAGAAATGAAATGCGACATCTCGTTTTAAGAAGCATTAGAACTCTACTGCTACGATACGTTGACATCTGCAAACGCTATTTCCTAGCAAGGAAGTGTCGCATTTACATCCTTTTGAAGTGAATGCGAGGTATACATGACACTTCGCAATGAATATTATATCTTATCATGAAACATAGAAGTGAGATGCGATATCGCGCTTTAAGAAGCATTAGAACTCTATTGCTACGATACGTAGTCATCCGCAAACGCTATTTCCTAGCATTGCAAGTGTGGCATTTACATTCTTTTGAAGAGAATACGAGGTATACATGACACTTCACAATGAATATTATACCTTATCATGAAACACAGAAATGAAATGCGACATCTCGTTTTAAGAAGTATTAGAACTCTATTGTTTCCATACGTAGTCATCATGAAACGCTATTTCCTAGCAAGGGAGTGTAGCATTTACATCCTTTTAAGTGAATACGAGGTATACATGACACTTCGCAATGAATATTATATCTTATCATGAAACATAGAAATGAGATGCGACATCTTGTTTTAGGAAGAATTAGAACTCTATTCTTACCATACGTGGTCATCTGGAAACGCTATTTCCTAGCACGGAAGTGCAGCATTTACATTCTTTTGAAGCGAATACGAGGTACACATGACACTTCGCAATGAATATTATATCTTATCATGAAACATAGAAGTGTGATGCGATATTGCGTTCTAAGAAGCATTAGAACTCTATTGCTACGATACGTAGACATCCGCAAACGCTATTTCCTAGCATGCAAGTGTCGCATTTACATTCTTTTGAAGTGAATACGAGGTATACATGACACTTCGCAATGAATATTATATCTTATCGTGAAACATAGAAGTGAGATGCGATATAGCGCTTTAAGAAGCATTAGAACTCTATTGTTACGATACGTAGACATCTGGATACGCTATTTCCTAGCATGGAAGTATCGCATTTACATTCTTTTGAAGTGAATACGAGATATACATGACACTTCGCAATGAATACTATATCTTATCATGAAACATAGGAATGAGGTGCTATTTCGCGTTTTGAGAAGTATTAGAACTCTGTTGCTAATATACGTAGACATCCGCAAACGCTATTTCCTAGCATGCAAGTGTCGCATTTACTTTCCTTTGAACTGAATACGAGGTATACATGACACTTCGCAATGAATATTATATCTTATCATGAAACATAGAAGTGAGATGCGATATCGCGCTTTGAGATGTATTAGAACTCTATTCTTTCGATACGTGGTCATCTGGAAACGCTATTTCCTAGCACGGAAGTGTCGCATTTACATTCTTTTGAAGTGAATACGAGGTATACATGACACTTCGCAATGAATATTATATCTTATCATGAAGCACTGATATGAAATGCGACATCTCGTTTTAAGAAGTATTAGAACTCTATTGTTACCATACGTAGTCATTTTGAAACGCTATTTCCTAGCAAGGAAGTGTCGCATTTACATTCTTTTGAAGTGAATACGAGGTATACATGACACTTCGCATTCAATATTATATCTTATCATGAAACATAGAAGTGAGATGCGATATCGCGTTTTAAGAAGCATTAGAACTCTATTGCTACGATACGTAGACATCTGCAAACGCTATTTCCTAGCAAGCAGTAGTCGCATTTACATCCTTTTGAAGTGAATACGAGGTATACATGACACTTCGCAATGAATATTATATCTTATCATGAAACACAGATATGAAATGCGACATCTCGTTTTAAGAAGTATTAGAACTCTATTGTTTCCATACGTAGTCATCTTGAAACGCTATTTCCTAGCAAGGAAGTGTCGCATTTACATTCTTTTGAAGTGAATACGAGGTATACATGACACTTCGCATTCAATATTATATCTTATCATGAAACATAGAAGTGAGATGCGATATCGCGTTTTAAGAAGCATTAGAACTCTATTGCTACGATACGTAGACATCCGCAAACGCTATTTCCTAGCATGCAAGTGTCGCATTTACATTCTTTTGAAGTGAATACGAGGTATACATGACACTTCCCAATGAATATTATATCTTATCATGAAACACAGAAATGGAATGCGACATCTCGTTTTAAGAAGTATTAGAACTCTATTGTTTCCATACGTAGTCATCTGGAAACGCTATTTCCGAGCAAGAAAGTGTCGCATTTACATTCTATTGAAGTGAATACGAGGTATACATGACACTTCGCAATGAATGTTACGTCTTATCATGAAACATAGAAGTGAGATGCGATATCGCGTTTATGAAGCATTAGAACTCTATTGCTACGATACGTAGACACACGCAAACGCTATTTCCTAGCATGGAAGTGTCGCATTTACATTCCTTTGAAGTGAATACGATGTGTACATGACACTTCACAATGAATATTATATCTTATCATGAAACATAGAAGTGAGATGCGATATCGCGCTTTGAGAAGCATTAGAACTCTATTGCTACGATACGTAGACATCTGCAAACGCTATTTCCTAGCATGGAAATGCCGCATTTACATTCTTTTGAAGTTAATACGAGGTATACATGACACTTCGCAATGAATATTATTTCTTATCACGAATCATAGAAATGAAATGCGACATCTCGTTTTAAGTAGCATTAGAACTCTATTGCTACGATACGTAGACATCCGCAAACGCTATTTCCTAGCATGCAAGTTTCGCATTTACATTCTTTTGAAGAGAGTACGAGGTATACATGACACTTCGCAATGAATATTATATCTTATCATGAAACACAGAAGTGAAATGCGACATCTCGTTTTAAGAAGCAGTAGAACTCTATTGCTACGATACGTTGACATCTGCAAACGCTATTTCCTAGCATGGAAGTGTCGCATTTACATTCTTTTGAAGTTAATACGAGGTATACATGACACTTCGCAATGAATATTATTTCTTATCACGAAACATAGAAATGAAATGCGACATCTCGTTTTAAGTAGCATTAGAACTCTATTGCTACGATACGTAGACATCCGCAAACGCTATTTCCTAGCATGCAAGTGTCGCATTTACATTCTTTTGAAGAGAGTACGAGGTATACATGACACTTCGCAATGAATATTATATCTTATCATGAAACACAGAAATGAAATGCGACATCTCGTTTTAAGAAGTATTAGAACTCTATTGTTTCCATACGTAGTCATCTTGAAACGCTATTTCCTAGCAAGGAAGTGTAGCATTTACATCCTTTTGAAGTGAATACGAGGTATACATGACACTTCGCAATGAGTATTATATCTTATCATGAAACATAGAAATGAGATGCGACATCTTGTTTTAGGAAGAATTAGAACTCTATTCTTACCATACGTGGTCATCTGAAAACGCTATTTCCTAGCACGGAAGTGTCGCATTTACGTTCTTTTGAAGTAAATACGAGGTATACATGACACTTCGCAATGAATATTATATCTTATCATGAAACATAGAAGTGTGATGCGATATCGCGTTTTAAGAAGCATTAGAACTCTATTGCTACGATAGGTAGACATCCGCAAACGCTATTTCCTAGCATGCAAGTGTCGCATTTACATTCTTTTGAACTGAATACGAGGTATACATGACACTTCGCAATGAATATTATGTCTTATCATGAAACATAGAAGTGAGATGCGATATCGCGCTTTGAGAAGTATTAGAGCTCTATTCTTTCGATTAGTGGTCATCTGGAAACGCTATTTCCTAGCACGGAAGTGTCGCATTTACATTCTTTTGAAGTGAATACGAGGTATACATGACACTTCGCAATGAATATTATATCTTATCATGAAACATAGAAGTGAGATGCGATATCGCGTTCTAAGAAGCATTAGAACTCTATTGCTAGGATGCGTAGACATCTGCAAATGTTATTTCCTAGCAAGGAAGTGTCGCATTTACATTCTTTTGAAGTGAATACGAGGTATAAATAACACTCCACAATGAATACTATATCTTATCACGAAACATAGAAATGAAATGCGACATCTCGTTTTAAGTAGCATTATAACTCTATTGCTACGATACGTAGACATCGGCAAACGCTATTTCCTAGCATGGAAGTGTCGCATTTACATTCTTTTGAAGTGAATGCGAGGTATTCATAACATTCCACAATGAATATTATATCATATTACGAAACATAGAAATGAAATGCGACTTCTCGTTTTAAGAAGCATTAGAACTCTACTGCTACGATACGTTGACATCTGCAAACGCTATTTCCTAGCATGGAAGTGTCGCATTTACATTCTTTTGATGTGAATGCGAGGTATACATGACACTTCGCAATGAATATTATATCTTATCATGAAACAGAAGTGAGATGCGATATCGCGTTCTATGAAGCATTAGAACTCTATTGCTACGATGCGTAGACATCTGCAAATGTTATTTCCTAGCAAGGAAGTGTCGCATTTACTTTCTTTGGAAGTGAATACGAGGTATACATAACACTCCACCATGAATATTATATCTTATCACGAAACATAGAAATGAAATGCGACATCTCGTTTTAAGTAGCATTAGAACTCTATTGCTACGATACGTAGACATCTGCAAACGCTATTTCCTAGCATGGAAATGCCGCATTTACATTCTTTTGAAGTTAATACGAGGTATACAAGACACTTCGTAATGAATACTATATCTTATCATGAAACAGAAGTGAGATGCGATATCGCGTTCTAAGAGGCATTAGAACTCTATTGCTACGATGCGTAGACATCTGCGAATGTTATTTCCTAGCAAGGAAGTGTCGCATTTCCATTCTTTTGAAGTGAATACGAGGTATACATAACACTCCACAATGAAGATTATATCTTATCATGAAACAGAAGTGAGATGCCATATCGCGTTCTAAGAAGCATTAGAACTCTATTCTTTCGATACGTGGTCATCTGGAAACGCTATATCCTAGCACGGAAGTGTCGCATTTACGTTCTTTTGAAGTGAATACGAGGTATACATGACACTTCGCAATGAATATTATATCTTATCATGAAACATAGAAGTGAGATGCGATATCGCGTTTTAAGAAGCATTCGAACACTATTTCTACGATACGTAGACATCCGCAAACGCTATTTCCTAGCATGCAAGTGTCGCATTTACATTCTTTTGAAGTGAATACGAGGTATACATTACACTCCACAATGAATATTATATCTTATCACGAAACATAGAAATGAAATGCGATATCTCGTTCTAAGTAGCATTAGAGCTCTATTGCTACGATACGTAGACATCGGCAAACGCTATTTCCTAGCATGGAAGTGTCGCATTTACATTCTTTTGAAGTGAATACCGTGTATACATGACACTTAGCAATGAATATTATATCTTATCATGAAACATAGAAGTGATATGCGATATCGCGTTTTAAGAAGCATTAGAACTCTATTGCTACGATACGTAGACATCTGCAAACGCTATTTCCTAGCATGGAAATGCCGCATTTACATTCTTTTGAAGTTAATACGAGGTATACATGACACTTCGCAATGAATATTATATCTTATCATGAAACAGAAGTGAGATGCGATATCGCGTTCTAAGAAGCATTAGAACTCTATTGCTACGATGCGTAGACATCTGCAAATGTTATTTCCTAGCAAGGAAGTGTCGCATTTACATTCTTTGGAAGTGAATACGAGGTATACATAACACTCCACCATGAATATTATATCTTATCACGAAACATAGAATTGAAGTGCGACATCTCGTTTTAAGTAGCATTAGAACTCTATTGCTACGATACGTAGACATCGGCAAACGCTATTTCCTAGCATGGAAGTGTCGCATTTACATTCTTTTGAAGTGAATACTATGTATACATGACACTTAGCAATGAATATTATATCTTATCATGAAACATAGAAGTGAGATGCGATATCGCGTTTTAAGAAGCATTAGAACTCTATTGCTACGATACGTAGACATCTGCAAACAATATTTCCTTCCAAGGAAGTGTCGCATTTACATGCTTTTGAAGTGAATACGAGGTGTACATAACATTCCACAATGAACATTATATCTTATTACGAAACATAGAATTGGAGTGCGACATCTCGTTTTAAGTAGCATTAAAACACTATCGCTACGATACGTAGACATCTGCAAATGCTATTTCCTAGCATGCAAGTGTCGCATTTACATTCTTTTGAAGTGAATACGAGATATACATAACACATCGCAATAAATATTATATCTTATCATGAAACATACAAGTGAGATGCGATATCGCGTTTTAAGAAGCATTAGAACTCTATTGCTACGATACGTAGACATCTGCAAACAATATTTCCTATCAAGGAAGTGTCGCATTTACATTCTTTTGAAGTGAATGCGAAGTATACATAACACTCCACAATGAATATTGTTTCTTATCACGAAACATAGAAATGAAATGCGACATCTCGTTTTAAGTAGCATTAAAACTCTATTGCTACGATACGTAGACACCTGCAAACGCTATTTCCTAGCATGAAAGTGTCGCATTTACATTCTTTTGAAGTGAATACGAGGTATACATGACACTTCGCAATGAATATTATATCTTATCATGAAACATAGGAATGAGGTGCGATATCGCGTTTTAAGAAGCATTAGAACTCTATTGTTACGATACGTAGACATCTGCAAACGCTATTTCCTAGCATGGAAGTTCCGCATTTACATTCTTTTGAAGATAATACGAGGTATACATAACACACCACAATGAATAGGGTATCTTATCACGAAGCATAGAAATGAAATGCGACATCTCGTTTTAAGTAGCATTAAAACTCTATTGCAACGATACGTAGACATCTGCAAACGCTATTTCCTAGCATGAAAGTGTCGCATTTACATTCTTTTGAAGTGAATACGAGGTATACATGACACTTCGCAATGAATATTATGTCTTATCATGAAACATAGAAGTGAGATGCGATATCGCGCTTTGAGAAGTATTAGAGCTCTATTCTTTCGATTCGTGGTCATCTGGAAACGCTATTTCCTAGCACGGAAGCGTCGCATTTACATTCTTTTGAAGTGAATACGAGGTATACATGACACTTCGCAATGAATATTATATCTTATCATGAAACATAGAAGTGAGATGCGATATCGCGTTCTAAGAAGCACTAGAACTCTATTCTTTCGATACGTGGTCATCTGGAAACGCTATATCCTAGCACGGAAGTGTCGCATTTACGTTCTTTTGAAGTGAATACGAGGTATACATGACACTTCGCAACGAATATTATATCTTATCATGAAACATAGAAGTGAGATGCGATATCGCGTTTTAAGAAGCATTCGAACACTATTTCTACGATACGTAGACATCCGCAAACGCTATTTCCTAGCATGCAAGTGTCGCATTTACATTCTTTTGAAGTGAATACGAGGTATACATAACACTCCACAATGAATATTATCTCTTATCACGAAACATAGAAATGAAATGCGATATCGCGTTTAAGAAGCATTAGAACTCTATTGCTACGATACGTAGACATCTGCAAACGCTATTTCCTAGCATGGAAATGCCGCATTTACATTCTTTTGAAGTTAATACGAGGTATACATGACACTTCGCAATGAATATTATATCTTATCATGAAACAGAAGTGAGATGCGATATCGCGTTCTATGAAGCATTAGAACTCTATTGCTACGATGCGTAGACATCTGCAAATGTTATTTCCTAGCAAGGAAGTGTCGCATTTACATTCTTTGGAAGTGAATACGAGGTATACATAACACTCCACCATGAATATTATATCTTATCACGAAACATAGAAATGAAATGCGACATCTCGTTTTAAGTAGCATTAGAACTCTATTGCTACGATACGTAGACATCTGCAAACGCTATTTCCTAGCATGGAAATGCCGCATTTACATTCTTTTGAAGTTAATACGAGGTATACAAGACACTTCGTAATGAATATTATATCTTATCATGAAACAGAAGTGAGATGCGATATCGCGTTCTAAGAGGCATTAGAACTCTATTGCTACGATGCGTAGACATCTGCGAATGTTATTTCCTAGCAAGGAAGTGTCGCATTTCCATTCTTTTGAAGTGAATACGAGGTATACATAACACTCCACAATGAAGATTATATCTTATCATGAAACAGAAGTGAGATGCCATATCGCGTTTTAAGAGGCATTAGAACTCTATTCTTTCGATACGTGGTCATCTGGAAACGCTATATCCTAGCACGGAAGTGTCGCATTTACGTTCTTTTGAAGTGAATACGAGGTATACATGACACTTCGCAATGAATATTATATCTTATCATGAAACATAGAAGTGAGATGCGATATCGCGTTTTAAGAAGCATTCGAACACTATTTCTACGATACGTAGACATCCGCAAACGCTATTTCCTAGCATGCAAGTGTCGCATTTACATTCTTTTGAAGTGAATACGAGGTATACATAACACTCCACAATGAATATTATATCTTATCACGAAACATAGAAATGAAATGCGATATCTCGTTCTAAGTAGCATTAGAGCTCTATTGCTACGATACGTAGACATCGGCAAACGCTATTTCCTAGCATGGAAGTGTCGCATTTACATTCTTTTGAAGTGAATACTGTGTATACATGACACTTAGCAATGAATATTATATCTTATCATGAAACATAGAAGTGATATGCGATATCGCGTTTTAAGAAGCATTAGAACTCTATTGCTACGATACGTAGACATCTGCAAACGCTATTTCCTAGCATGGAAATGCCGCATTTACATTCTTTTGAAGTTAATACGAGGTATACATGACACTTCGCAATGAATATTATATCTTATCATGAAACAGAAGTGAGATGCGATATCGCGTTCTAAGAAGCATTAGAACTCTATTGCTACGATGCGTAGACATCTGCAAATGTTATTTCCTAGCAAGGAAGTGTCGCATTTACATTCTTTGGAAGTGAATACGAGGTATACATAACACTCCACCATGAATATTATATCTTATCACGAAACATAGAATTGAAGTGCGACATCTCGTTTTAAGTAGCATTAGAACTCTATTGCTACGATACGTAGACATCGGCAAACGCTATTTCCTAGCATGGAAGTGTCGCATTTACATTCTTTTGAAGTGAATACTATGTATACATGACACTTAGCAATGAATATTATATCTTATCATGAAACATAGAAGTGAGATGCGATATCGCGTTTTAAGAAGCATTAGAACTCTATTGCTACGATACGTAGACATCTGCAAACAATATTTCCTTCCAAGGAAGTGTCGCATTTACATGCTTTTGAAGTGAATACGAGGTATACATAACATTCCACAATGAACATTATATCTTATTACGAAACATAGAATTGGAATGCGACATCTCGTTTTAAGTAGCATTAAAACACTATCGCTACGATACGTAGACATCTGCAAATGCTATTTCCTAGCATGCAAGTGTCGCATTTACATTCTTTTGAAGTGAATACGAGATATACATAACACATCGCAATAAATATTATATCTTATCATGAAACATACAAGTGAGATGCGATATCGCGTTTTAAGAAGCATTAGAACTCTATTGCTACGATACGTAGACATCTGCAAACAATATTTCCTATCAAGGAAGTGTCGCATTTACATTCTTTTGAAGTGAATGCGAAGTATACATAACACTCCACAATGAATATTGTTTCTTATCACGAAACATAGAAATGAAATGCGACATCTCGTTTTAAGTAGCATTAAAACTCTATTGCTACGATACGTAGACACCTGCAAACGCTATTTCCTAGCATGAAAGTGTCGCATTTACATTCTTTTGAAGTGAATACGAGGTATACATGACACTTCGCAATGAATATTATATCTTATCATGAAACATAGGAATGAGGTGCGATATCGCGTTTTAAGAAGCATTAGAACTCTATTGTTACGATACGTAGACATCTGCAAACGCTATTTCCTAGCATGGAAGTTCCGCATTTACATTCTTTTGAAGATAATACGAGGTATACATAACACACCACAATGAATAGGGTATCTTATCACGAAGCATAGAAATGAAATGCGACATCTCGTTTTAAGTAGCATTAAAACTCTATTGCAACGATACGTAGACATCTGCAAACGCTATTTCCTAGCATGAAAGTGTCGCATTTACATTCTTTTGAAGTGAATACGATGTATACATGACACTTCGCAATGAATATTATATCTTATCATGAAACAGAAGTGAGATGCGATATCGCGTTCTATGAAGCATTAGAACTCTATTGCTACGATGCGTAGACATCTGCAAATGTTATTTCCTAGCAAGGAAGTGTCGCATTTACATTCTTTGGAAGTGAATACGAGGTATACATAACACTCCACCATGAATATTATATCTTATCACGAAACATAGAAATGAAATGCGACATCTCGTTTTAAGTAGCATTAGAACTCTATTGCTACGATACGTAGACATCTGCAAACGCTATTTCCTAGCATGGTAATGCCGCATTTACATTCTTTTGAAGTTAATACGAGGTATACATGACACTTCGCAATGAATATTATATCTTATCATGAAACAGAAGTGAGATGCCATATCGCGTTCTAAGAAGCATTAGAACTCTATTCTTTCGATACGTGGTCATCTGGAAACGCTATATCCTAGCACGGAAGTGTCGCATTTACGTTCTTTTGAAGTGAATACGAGGTATACATGACACTTCGCAATGAATATTATATCTTATCATGAAACATAGAAGTGAGATGCGATATCGCGTTTTAAGAAGCATTCGAACACTATTTCTACGATACGTAGACATCCGCAAACGCTATTTCCTAGCATGCAAGTGTCGCATTTACATTCTTTTGAAGTGAATACGAGGTATACATAACACTCCACAATGAATATTATATCTTATCACGAAACATAGAAATGAAATGCGATATCTCGTTCTAAGTAGCATTAGAGCTCTATTGCTACGATACGTAGACATCGGCAAACGCTATTTCCTAGCATGGAAGTGTCGCATTTACATTCTTTTGAAGTGAATACTGTGTATACATGACACTTAGAAATGAATATTATATCTTATCATGAAACATAGAAGTGAGATGCGATATCGCGTTTTAAGAAGCATTAGAACTCTATTGCTACGATACGTAGACATCTGCAAACGCTATTTCCTAGCATGGAAATGCCGCATTTACATTCTTTTGAAGTTAATACGAGGTATACATGACACTTCGCAATGAATATTATATCTTATCATGAAACAGAAGTGAGATGCGATATCGCGTTCTAAGAAGCATTAGAACTCTATTGCTACGATGCGTAGACATCTGCAAATGTTATTTCCTAGCAAGGAAGTGTCGCATTTACATTCTTTGGAAGTGAATACGAGGTATACATAACACTCCACCATGAATATTATATCTTATCACGAAACATAGAAATGAAATGCGACATCTCGTTTTAAGTAGCATTAGAACTCTATTGCTACGATACGTAGACATCGGCAAACGCTATTTCCTAGCATGGAAGTGTCGCATTTACATTCTTTTGAAGTGAATACTATGTATACATGACACTTAGCAATGAATATTATATCTTATCATGAAACATAGAAGTGAGATGCGATATCGCGTTTTAAGAAGCATTAGAACTCTATTGCTACGATACGTAGACATCTGCAAACGCTATTTCCTAGCATGGAAATGCCGCATTTACATTCTTTTGAAGTTAATACGAGGTATACAAGACACTTCGTAATGAATATTATATCTTATCATGAAACAGAAGTGAGATGCGATATCGCGTTCTAAGAAGCATTAGAACTCTATTGCTACGATGCGTAGACATCTGCGAATGTTATTTCCTAGCAAGGAAGTGTCGCATTTACATTCTTTTGAAGTGAATACGAGGTATACATAACACTCCACAATGAATATTATATCTTATCACGTAACATAGAAATGAAATGCGACATCTCGTTTTAGGTAGCATTATAACTCTATTGCTACGATACGTAGACATCGGCAAACGCTATTTCCTAGCATGGAAGTGTCGCATTTACATTCTTTTGAAGTGAATGCGAGGTATTCATAACATTGCACAATGAATATTATATCTTATTACGAAACATAGAAATGAAATGCGACTTCTCGTTTTAAGAAGCATTAGAACTCTACTGCTACGATACGTTGACATCTGCAAACGCTATTTCCTAGCATGGAAGTGTCGCATTTACATTCTTTTGAAGTGAATGCGAGGTATACACGACACTTAGCAATGAATATTATACCTTATCATGAAACATAGAAGTGAGATGCGATCACGCGTTTTAAGAAGCATTAGAACACTATTGCTACGATACACAGACATCTGCAAACAATATTTCCTAGCAAGGAAGTGTCGCATTTACATTCTTTTGAAGATAATACGAGGTATACATGACACTTCGCAATGAATATTATATCTTATCATGAAACATAGGAATGAGGTGCGATATCGTGTTTTAAGAAGCATTAGAACTCTATTGTTACGATACGTAAACATCTGCAAACGCTATTTCCTAGCATGGAAGTTCCGCATTTACATTCTTTTGAAGATAATACGAGGTATTCATAACACTTCGCAATGAATATTATATCTTATCATGAAACATAGAAGTGAGATGCGATACCGCGTTTTAAGAAGCATTAGAACTCTATTGCTACGATACGTAGACATCTGCAAACGCTATTTCCTAGCATGGAAATTCCGCATTTACATTCTTTTGAAGATAATACGAGGTATTCATAACACTTCGCAATGAATATTATATCTTATCATGAAACATAGAAGTGAGATGCGATATCGCGTTTTAAGAAGCATTAGAACTCTATTGCTACGATACGTAGACATCTGCAAACGCTATTTCCTAGCATGGAAGTGTCGCATTTACATTCTTTTGAAGTGAATACGAGGTATACATAACACTTCGCAATGAATATTATATCTTATCATGAAACATAGAAGTGAGATGCGATATCGCGTTTTAAGAAGCATTAAAACACTATCGCTACGATACCTAGACATCTGCAAACGCTATGTCCTAGCATGGAAGTGCCGCATTTACATTCTTTTGAAGATAATACGAGGTATACATAACATTTCGCAATGAATATTATATCCTATCTCGAAACATAGAAGTGAGATGCGATATCGCGATTTAAGAAGCACTAGAACTCTATTTTTACGATACATAGACTTCTGCAAACAATATTTTCTAGCAAGGAAGTGTCGCATTTACATTCTTTTGAAGTGAATACGAGGTATACATAACACTCCACAATGAATATTATATCTTATCATGAAACATAGATGTGAGATGCGATATCGCGTTTTAAGAAGCATTAGAACTCTATTGCTATGATGCGTAGACATCTGCAAATGTTATTTCCTAGCTAGGAAGTGTCGCATTTACATTCTTTTGAAGTGAATACGAGGTATACATAACACTCCACAATGAATACTATATCTCATCACGAAACATAGAAATGAAATGCGACATCTAGTTTTAAGTAGCATTAGAACTCTATTGCTGCGATACGTAGACATCTGCAAACGCTACTTCCTAGCATGGAAGTGTCGCATTTACATTCTTTTGAAGTGAATACGAGATATACATGACACTTCGCAATGAATATTATATCTTATCATGAAACATAGGAATGTGGTGCTATATCGCCTTTTGAGAAGCATTAGAACTCTATTGCTAATATACGTAGACATCTGCAAACTCTATTTCCTAGCAAGGAAATGTCGCACTTACATTCCATTGAAGTGAATACGAGGTATACATTACATTCCACAATGAATATTACACCTTATTACGAAATATACAAATGAAACGCGACTTCTCATTTTAAGAAGCATTAGAACTCTATTGCTACGTTACGTAGACATCTGCAAACCCTATTTCCTAGCATGGAAGTGCCGCATTTACGTTCTTCTGAAGATAATACGAGGTATACATAACACTTCGCAATGAATATTATATCTTATCTCGAAACATAGAAGTGAGATGCGATATCGCGATTTAAGAAGCATTAGAACTCTATTGCTACGATACGTAGACATCTGCAAACGCTACTTCCTAGCATGGAAGTGTCGCATTTACATTCTTTTGAAGTTAATACGAGGTATACATAACATTCCACAATGAGTATTAAATCTTATTTTGAAACATAGAAATGAATTACGACTTCTCATTTTAAGAAGCATTAGAACTCTATTGCTACGATACGTAGACATCTGCAAACGCTATTTCCTAGCATGAAAGTGCCGCATTTACATTCTTTTGAAGATAATACGAGGTATTCATAATACTTCGCAATGAATATTATATCTTATCATGAAACATAGAAGTGAGATGCGATATCGCGTTTTAAGAAGCATTAGAACTATATTGCTACGATACGTTGACATCTGCAAACGCTATTTCGTAGCATGGAAGTGTCGCATTTACATTCTTTTGAAGTGAATACGAGGTATACATAACACTCTACAATGAATATTAAATCTTATCACGAAACGTAGGAATGAAATGCGACATCTCGTTTTAAGAAGCATTAGTACTCTATTGCTACGATACGTACACATCTGCAAACGCTATTTCCTAGCATGGAAGTGCCGCATTTACATTCTTTTGACGATAATACGAGGTATACATAACACTTCGCAATGAATATTATATCTTATCTCGAAACATAGAAGTGAGATGCGATATCGCGTTTTAAGAAGCATTAGAACTCTATTGCTAATATACGTAGACATCTGCAAACGCTATTTCCCAGCAAGGAAGTGTCGCATTTACATGCATTTGAAGTGAATACGAGGTGTACATGACACTTCGCAATGAATATTACATCTTATCACGAAACATAGAAAAGTGACGCGATATCGCGATTTAAGTAGCATTAGAACTCTATTGCTTCAATACGTAGACGTCTGGCAACGCTATTTCCTAGCAAGGAAGTGTCGCAATTACATTGATTTGATGTGTAGACTAGAAATACATAACACTTCACAATGAGTATTGTGTCTTATCATGAGACATAGAAATGAGTTGCGATATCGCGTTTTAAGAAGCATTAGAACTCCATTGCTTCGAGTCGTAGACATCTGCAAACGCTATTTCCTAGCTTCTCAAGATCGATATCGCATCTCATTTATTTGTCTCATGATAAGATATAACATTCATTGCTAAGTGTTATGCATCCCTCGTCTACACTTCAAATGAAGGTAAATGCGACACTTCCTTTCTAGGAAATTACGTTTCCATTTGTCTACGTGTCGAAGCAATAAAGTTCTATTGCTCCTTAAAACGCGATATAGCCTGCCATTTCTATGTTTCATGATAAGATATAATATTCATTGCAAAGTGGCATGTATACCTCGCATACACTCAAATGAATGTAAATGCGACACTTTCTTCCTAGGAAATAGCGTTTGCAGATATCTACGGATCGAAGCAATAGAATTCTAATGCTTCATACATCGCCATATCGTATCCCATTTCTATGTTTCATGATAAGATATAATATTCATTGTGCAGTGTTATGTATATCTCGCCTATACTTCAAATGAATGTAAATGCGACACTTCCTTGCTAGGAAATAGCGTTTGCAGATGTCTACGTATCGAAGCAATAGGTTTCTAATGCTTCTTAAGTCGCGATATCGCATCTCATTTCTATGTTTCATGATAAGATATAGTATCCATTTCGCAGTGTTATGTATACCTCGTATTACTTTCAAAAGAATGTAAATGCGACACTTCCTTGCTAGGAAATAGCGTTTGCAGATGTCTACGTATCGAAGCAATAGTGTTCTAATGCTTCATAAACCGCCATATCGCATCTCATTTCTATGTTTCATGATAAGATATAATTTTCACTGTGCTGTGCTATGTATACCTCGCATTCATATCAAAAGAATGTAAATGCGACACTTTCTTGCTAGGGAATTGCGTTTGTAGACGTCTACGTATCGTAGAATTAGTGCTCTAACGCTTCTCAAAACGCGACATCGTTTCTCATTTCTAAGTTTCATGATAGTATATCATATTGATGGCGAAGTGCCATGTATATCTCGCATACACTTCAACTGAATGTACATGCGTCACTTCCTTGCTAGGGAATAGCGTTTGCAGATGTCTACGTATCGAAGCAATAGAATTCTGATGCTTCTGAAATCGCGATATCGTTTCTCATTTCTATGTTTCATGATAGTATATAATACTCATTGCGTAGTGTCATGTATACCTCGCATACACTTCAAATGAATGCAAATGCTTCACTTCCTTGCAAGGAAGTAGCGTTTGCAGATGTCTACATATCGAAGCAATAGAGTTCTAATGCTTCTTAAATCGCCATATAGCATCTCATTTCTATGTTTCATGATAAGATATAATATTCATTGTGCAGTGTGATGTATATCTTGTCTATGCTTCAAATGAATGTAAATACGACTCTTCGTCGCTAGGACATAGCGTTGGCAGATGTCTATGTATCGTAGCAATAGAGTTCCAATGCTTCTTAAATCATCATATCGCTTCTCATTTCTATGTTTCATGATAAGATATAATATTCAATGTGCAATGTTATGTATATCTCGTACTCACTTCAAAAGAATGTAAATGCGACACTTCCTTGCTAGGCAATAGCGTTTGCAGATGTCTACGTATCGAAGCAATAGGATTCTAATGCCTCTTAAATCGCGATATCGCATCTCATTTCTATGTTTCATGATAAGATATAATATCCATTGTGCAGTGTTATGTATACCTCGTATTCCTTTCAAAGGAATGTAAATGCTGCACTTCCTTGCTAGGAAGTAGCGTTCATAGATGTCTACGTATCGAAGCAAGAGAGTTCTAATGCTTCTTAAATCGCCATATCGCATCTCATTTCTACGTTTCATGATAAGATATAATATTCATTGCGAAGTGTAATATATACCTCGTATTCACTTCAAAAGAAAGTAAATGCGACACTTCCTTGCTAGGAAATAGCGATTGCAGATGTCTACGAATCGAAGTATTAGAGTTCTAAAGCTTGATGTTTCGCGATATCGCATCTCATTTCTATGTTTCATGATAATATATAATATTCAATGCGAAATGTTATGTATACCTCGCATACACTTCAAATGAATGTAAATGCGACACTTCCTTGCTAGGAAATAGCGTTTGCAGATGTCTACGTACCGAGGCAATTGGGTTCTAAACTTGTTAATTCGCGATATCGCATCTCATTTATATGTTTCATGATAATATATAATATTCATTGCGAAGTGCCATGTATACCTCGCATACACTTAAAATGAATGTAAATGCGACACTTCCTTTCTAGGAAATAGCGTTTGCAGATGTCTACGTATCGAAGCAATAGTGTTCTAAAGCTTGTTAATTCGCGATATCGCTTCTCATTTCTATGTTTCATGATAATATATAATATTCATTGCGAAGCGTTATGTATACCTCGTATTCCTTTCAAAGGAATGTAAATGCTACACTTCCTTGCTAGGAAGTAGCGTTTATAGTTGTCTACGTATCGAAGCAAGAGAATTCTAATGCTTCTTAAATCGCCATATCGCATCTCATTTCTATGTTTCATGATAATATATAATATTCATTGCGAAGCGTTATGTATACCTCGTATTCCTTTCAAAGGAATGTAAACGCTACACTTCCTTGCTAGGAAGTAGCGTTTATAGATGTCTACGTATCGAAGCAAGAGAGTTCTAATGCTTCTTAAATCGCCATATCGCATCTCATTTCTATGTTTCATGATAATATATAATATTCAATGCGAAGTGCCATGTATACCTCGCATACACTCCAAATGAATGTAAATGCGACACTTCCTTGCTAGGAAATAGCGTTTGCAGGTGTCTACGTATCGAAGCAATAGAGTTCTAGTGCTTCTTAAATCGCGATATCGCATCCCATTTCTATGTTTCATGATAAGATATAATATCCATTGTGCTGTGTTATGTATACCTCGTATTCACCTCAAAAGAATGTAAATGCGACACTTGCTTGCTAGGAAATAGCGTTTGCATATGTCTACGTATCGAAGCAATGGAGTTCTAGTGCTTCTTAAATCGTCATATCGCATCTCATATCTACGTTTCCTGATAAGATATAATATTCATTGCGAAGTATCATGTATACCTCGTATTCCTTTCAAAAGAATGTAAATGCATCACTTCCTTGCTAGGACGTAGCGTTTGCAGATGTCTACGTATCGAAGCAATAGTGTTCTAATGCTTCTTAAACCGCCATATCGCACCTCATTTCTATGTTTCATGATAAGATATAATATTCACTGTGCTGTGCTATGTATACCTCGCATTCACATCAAAAGAATGTAAATGCGACACTTTCTTGCTAGGAAATTGCGTTTGTAGACGTCTACGTATCGCAGAATTAGTGCTCTAATGCTTCTCAAAACGCGACATCGTTTCTCATTTCTATGTTTCATGATAGTATATCATATTGATGGCGAAGTGCCATGTATATCTCGCATACACTTCAACTGAATGTACATGCGTCACTTCCTTGCTAGGGAATAGCGTTTGCAGATGTCTACATATCGGAGCAATTTAATTCTGATGCTTCTTAAATCGCGATATCGCATCTCATTTCTATGTTTCATGATAAGATATAATATCCATTGTGCAGTGTTATGTATACCTCGTATTCCTTTCAAAGGAATGTAAATGCTGCACTTCCTTGCTAGGAAGTAGCGTTCATAGATGTCTACGTATCGAAGCAAGAGAGTTCTAATGCTTCTTAAATCGCCATATCGCATCTCATTTCTACGTTTCATGATAAGATATAATATTCATTGCGAAGTGTAATATATACCTCGTATTCACTTCAAAAGAAAGTAAATGCGACACTTCCTTGCTAGGAAATAGCGATTGCAGATGTCTACGAATCGAAGTATTAGAGTTCTAAAGCTTGATGTTTCGCGATATCGCATCTCATTTCTATGTTTCATGATAATATATAATATTCAATGCGAAATGTTATGTATACCTCGCATACACTTCAAATGAATGTAAATGCGACACTTCCTTGCTAGGAAATAGCGTTTGCAGATGTCTACGTACCGAGGCAATTGGGTTCTAAACTTGTTAATTCGCGATATCGCATCTCATTTATATGTTTCATGATAATATATAATATTCATTGCGAAGTGCCATGTATACCTCGCATACACTTAAAATGAATGTAAATGCGACACTTCCTTTCTAGGAAATAGCGTTTGCAGATGTCTACGTATCGAAGCAATAGTGTTCTAAAGCTTGTTAATTCGCGATATCGCTTCTCATTTCTATGTTTCATGATAATATATAATATTCATTGCGAAGCGTTATGTATACCTCGTATTCCTTTCAAAGGAATGTAAATGCTACACTTCCTTGCTAGGAAGTAGCGTTTATAGATGTCTACGTATCGAAGCAAGAGAATTCTAATGCTTCTTAAATCGCCATATAGCATCTCATTTCTATGTTTCATGATAATATATAATATTCATTGCGAAGCGTTATGTATACCTCGTATTCCTTTCAAAGGAATGTAAACGCTACACTTCCTTGCTAGGAAGTAGCGTTTATAGATGTCTACGTATCGAAGCAAGAGAGTTCTAATGCTTCTTAAATCGCCATATCGCATCTCATTTCTATGTTTCATGATAATATATAATATTCAATGCGAAGTGCCATGTATACCTCGCATACACTCCAAATGAATGTAAATGCGACACTTCCTTGCTAGGAAATAGCGTTTGCAGGTGTCTACGTATCGAAGCAATAGAGTTCTAATGCTTCTTAAATCGCGATATCGCATCCCATTTCTATGTTTCATGATAAGATATAATATCCATTGTGCTGTGTTATGTATACCTCGTATTCACCTCAAAAGAATGTAAATGCGACACTTGCTTGCTAGGAAATAGCGTTTGCATATGTCTACGTATCGAAGCAATGGAGTTCTAGTGCTTCTTAAATCGTCATATCGCATCTCATATCTACGTTTCCCGATAAGATATAATATTCATTGCGAAGTATCATGTATACCTCGTATTCCTTTCAAAAGAATGTAAATGCATCACTTCCTTGCTAGGACGTAGCGTTTGCAGATGTCTACGTATCGAAGCAATAGTGTTCTAATGCTTCTTAAACCGCCATATCGCATCTCATTTCTATGTTTCATGATAAGATATAATATTCACTGTGCTGTGCTATGTATACCTCGCATTCACATCAAAAGAATGTAAATGCGACACTTTCTTGCTAGGAAATTGCGTTTGTAGACGTCTACGTATCGTAGAATTAGTGCTCTAATGCTTCTCAAAACGCGACATCGTTTCTCATTTCTATGTTTCATGATAGTATATCATATTGATGGCGAAGTGCCATGTATATCTCGCATACACTTCAACTGAATGTACATGCGTCACTTCCTTGCTAGGGAATAGCGTTTGCAGATGTCTACGTATCGAAGCAATATAATTCTGATGCTTCTGAAATCGCGATATCGCATCCCATTTCTATGTTTCATGATAAGATATAATATCCATTGTGCTGTGTTATGTATACCTCGTATTCACCTCAAAAGAATGTAAATGCGACACTTGCTTGCTAGGAAATAGCGTTTGCAGATGTCTACGTATCGAAGCAATTTAGTTCTAGTGCTTCTTAAATCGTCATACCGCATCTCATGTCTACGTTTCCTGATAAGATATAATATTCATTGCGAAGTATCATGTATACCTCGTATTCCTTTCAAAAGAATGTAAATGCATCACTTCCTTGCTAGGAAGTAGCGTTTGCAGATGTCTACGTATCGAAGCAATAGTGTTCTAATACTACTTAAACCGCCATATCGCATCTCATTTCTATGTTTCATCATAAGACATAATATTCACTGTGCAGTGCTATGTATACCTCGCATTCACATCAAAAGAATGTAAATGCGACACTTTCTTGCTAGGGAATTGCGTTTGTAGACGTCTACGTATCGTAGAATTAGTGCTCTAATGCTTCTCAAAACGCGACATCGTTTTTCATTTCTATGTTTCATGATAGTATATCATATTGATGGCGAAGTGCCATGTATATCTCGCATACACTTCAACTGAATGTACATGCGTCACTTCCTTGCTAGGGAATAGCGTTTGCAGATGTCTACGTATCGAAGCAATAGAATTCTGATGCTTCTGAAATCGCGATATCGTTTCTCATTTCTATGTTTCATGATAGTATATAATACTCATTGCGTAGTGTCATGTATACCTCGCATACACTTCAAATGAATGTAAATGCGACACTTCCTTGCTAGGAAATAGCGTTTGCAGATGTCTACGTACCGAGGCAATTGGGTTCTAAACTTGTTAATTCGCGATATCGCATCTCTTTTATATGTTTCATGATAATATATAATATTCATTGCGAAGTGCCATGTATACCTCGCATACACTTAAAATGAATGTAAATGCGACACTTCCTTTCTAGGAAATAGCGTTTGCAGATGTCTACGTATCGAAGCAATAGTGTTCTAAAGCTTGTTAATTCGCGATATCGCTTCTCATTTCTATGTTTCATGATAATATATAATATTCATTGCGAAGCGTTATGTATACCTCGTATTCCTTTCAAAGGAATGTAAATGCTACACTTCCTTGCTAGGAAGTAGCGTTTATAGATGTCTACGTATCGAAGCAAGAGAATTCTAATGCTTCTTAAATCGCCATATCGCATCTCATTTCTATGTTTCATGATAATATATAATATTCATTGCGAAGCGTTATGTATACCTCGTATTCCTTTCAAAGGAATGTAAACGCTACACTTCCTTGCTAGGAAGTAGCGTTTATAGATGTCTACGTATCGAAGCAAGAGAGTTTTAATGCTTCTTAAATCGCCATATCGCATCTCATTTCTATGTTTCATGATAATATATAATATTCAATGCGAAGTGCCATGTATACCTCGCATACACTCCAAATGAATGTAAATGCGACACTTCCTTGCTAGGAAATAGCGTTTGCAGGTGTCTACGTATCGAAGCAATAGAGTTCTAATGCTTCTTAAATCGCGATATCGCATCCCATTTCTATGTTTCATGATAAGATATAATATCCATTGTGCTGTGTTATGTATACCTCGTATTCACCTCAAAAGAATGTAAATGCGACACTTGCTTGCTAGGAAATAGCGTTTGCATATGTCTACGTATCGAAGCAATGGAGTTCTAGTGCTTCTTAAATCGTCATATCGCATCTCATATCTACGTTTCCTGATAAGATATAATATTCATTGCGAAGTATCATGTATACCTCGTATTCCTTTCAAAAGAATGTAAATGCATCACTTCCTTGCTAGGACGTAGCGTTTGCAGATGTCTACGTATCGAAGCAATAGTGTTCTAATGCTTCTTAAACCGCCATATCGCATCTCATTTCTATGTTTCATGATAAGATATAATATTCACTGTGCTGTGCTATGTATACCTCGCATTCACATCAAAAGAATGTAAATGCGACACTTTCTTGCTAGGAAATTGCGTTTGTAGACGTCTACGTATCGTAGAATTAGTGCTCTAATGCTTCTCAAAACGCGACATCGTTTCTCATTTCTATGTTTCATGATAGTATATCATATTGATGGCGAAGTGCCATGTATATCTCGCATACACTTCAACTGAATGTACATGCGTCACTTCCTTGCTAGGGAATAGCGTTTGCAGATGTCTACGTATCGAAGCAATATAATTCTGATGCTTCTGAAATCGCGATATCGCATCCCATTTCTATGTTTCATGATAAGATATAATATCCATTGTGCTGTGTTATGTATACCTCGTATTCACCTCAAAAGAATGTAAATGCGACACTTGCTTGCTAGGAAATAGCGTTTGCAGATGTCTACGTATCGAAGCAATTTAGTTCTAGTGCTTCTTAAATCGTCATACCGCATCTCATGTCTACGTTTCCTGATAAGATATAATATTCATTGCGAAGTATCATGTATACCTCGTATTCCTTTCAAAAGAATGTAAATGCATCACTTCCTTGCTAGGAAGTAGCGTTTGCAGATGTTTACGTATCGAAGCAATAGTGTTCTAATGCTACTTAAACCGCCATATCGCATCTCATTTCTATGTTTCATCATAAGACATAATATTCACTGTGCTGTGCTATGTATACCTCGCATTCACATCAAAAGAATGTAAATGCGACACTTTCTTGCTAGGGAATTGCGTTTGTAGACGTCTACGTATCGTAGAATTAGTGCTCTAATGCTTCTCAAAACGCGACATCGTTTTTCATTTCTATGTTTCATGATAGTATATCATATTGATGGCGAAGTGCCATGTATATCTCGCATACACTTCAACTGAATGTACATGCGTCACTTCCTTGCTAGGGAATAGCGTTTGCAGATGTCTACGTATCGAAGCAATAGAATTCTGATGCTTCTGAAATCGCGATATCGTTTCTCATTTCTATGTTTCATGATAGTATATAATACTCATTGCGTAGTGTCATGTATACCTCGCATACACTTCAAATGAATGTAAATGCGACACTTCCTTGCTAGGAAATAGCGTTTGCAGATGACTGCGTATCGTGGCATTAGGGTTCTAATGCTTCTCAAAACTCGGTATCGCTTCCAAATTCTATGTTTCATGATAGTATATAATATTCATTGCATAGTGTCATGTATACCTCGCATACACTTCAAATGAATATAAATGCTTCACTTCCTTGCTAGGAAGTAGCGTTTGCAGATGTCTACGTATCGAAGCAATAGAGTTCTAATGCTTCTTAAATCGCCATATAGCATCTCATTTCTATGTTTCATGATAAGATATAATATTCATTGTGCAGTGTGATGTACATCTGGTCTATGCTTCAAATGAATGTAAATACGACTCTTCGTCGCTAGGACATAGCGTTGGCAGATGTCTATGTATCGTAGCAATAGAGTTCCAATGCTTCTTAAATCGTCATATCGCTTCTGATTTCTATGTTTCATGATAAGATATAATATTCAATGTGCAATGTTATGTATATCTCGCATACACTTCAAATGAATGTAAATGCGGCATTTCCTTGCTAGGAAATAGCGTTTGCAGATGTCTACGTATCGAAGCAATAGGGTTCTAATGCTTCTTAAATCGCCATATCGCATCTCATTTCTATGTTTTACGATAAGATGTAATGTTCATTGCGAAGAGTCATGTATACCTCCCATACACTTCAACTGAATGTGATTGCGACACTTCCTTGCTAGGAAGTAACGCTTGCGGATATCTACGTATAGAAGCAATAGAGTTCTAATGTTTCTCAAATCGTCATATCGCATCTCATTTCTATGTTTCATGATAAGATATAATATCCATTGTGCAGTGTTATGTATACCTCGTATTCACATCAACTAAATGTAAATGCGACACTTCCTTGCTAGGCAATAGCGTCTGCAGATGGCTACGTATCGTAGCAATAGGGATCTAATGCATCTTAAAACGCGATACCGCATCTCACTTCTATGTTTCATGATAAGATATAATATTCATTATAAAGTGTCATGTATACCTCGTATTCACTTCAAAAGAATGTAATTGCGACACTTCCCTGCTAGGAAGTAGAGTCTGCAGATGTCTACGTATCGAAGCAATAGGGTTCTACTGCTTCTCAAAACGCGATGTCGCATCTCAATTCTGTGTTTCATGATCAGATATAATATTCATTGCGAAGTGTCATGTATACCACGTATTCACTTCAAAAGAATGTAAATGCGACACTTCCATGCTAGGAAATAGCGTTTGCAGATGTCTACGTATCGTAGAAATAGAGTTCTAATGCTTCCTAAAACGCGATATCGCATCTCACTTCTATGTTTGATGATATGATATAATATTCATTGCGAAGTGTCATGTATACCTCGTATTCACTTCAAAAGAATGTAAATGCGACACTTGCATGCTAGGAAATAGCGTTTACAGATGTCTACGTATCGAAGCAGTAGAGTTCTAATGCGTTTTAAATCTCGATATCGCATCGCATTCCTATGTTTTAAGATAAGATATAATAGTCATTGTGTAGTGTCACATATGCCTCGTATTCACTTCAGATGAATGTAAATGCGACACTTCCTTGCTAGGAAATGGCGTTCGCAGATGTCTACATATCGTAGCAATGGTGTTCTAATGCTTCTAAAAACGCGAAATCGCGCCACATTTGTATGTTTCATGATAAGACATAATATTCATTGCGAAGTGTTATGTATATATCGTCTACACTTAAGTGGAATGTAAATGTTACACTTCCTTGCTAGGAAATTACGCTTCCAGATGTCTACGTATCGAAGCAATAGGGTTCTAATGCTTCTTAAAACGAAATATCGCGTCTCGTTTCTTCGTTTAATTATAAGATATAATACTCATTGCGAAGTGTCGTGTATACCTCGCATACATTTCAAATGAATGTAAATGCGACACTTCCTTGCTAGGAAATAGCGTGTGCAGATATCTACGTTTCGTGGCATTAGGGGTTCTAATGCTTCTCAAAACGCGATATCGCTTCTCATTTCTATGTTTCATGATAATATATAATATTCATTGCGAAGTGTCATGTATACCTCGCATACACTTAAAATGAATGTAAATGCGACACTTCCTTGCTAGGAAATAGCGTTTATAGATGTCTACGTATAGAAACAATAGACTTCTAAAGCTTGCTAATTCGCGATATCGCATCTCATATCTACGTTTCATGATAAGATGTAATATTCATTGCGAAGTGTCATGTATACCTCGTATTCCTTTCAAAACAATGTAAATGCGACACTTCCTTGCTAGGAAGTAGCGTTTGCAGATGTCTACGTATCGAAGCAGTAGAGTTCTAATGCTTCTTAAATCGTCATATCGCATCTCATATCTACGTTTCCTGAAAAGATATAGTATTCATTGCGAAGTGTCATGTATACCTCGTATTCCTTTCAAAAGAATGAAAATGCGGCACTTCCTTGCTAGGAAGTAGCGTTTGCAGATGTCTACTTATCGAAGCAATAGGGATCTAATGCTTCTTAAATCGCCATATCGCATCCCATTTCTATGTTTCATGATAAGATATAATATGCATTGTGCAGTGTTATGTATACCACGTATTCACCTCAAAAGAATGTAAATGCGACACTTCCTTGCAAGGAAATAGCGTTTGCAGATGTCTACTTATCGAAGCAATAGGGATCTAATGCTTCTTAAATGGCCATATCGCATCCCATTTCTATGTTTCATGATAAGATATAATATGCATTGTGCAGTGTTATGTATACCACGTATTCACCTCAAAAGATTGTAAATGCGACACTTCCTTGCTAGGAAATAGCGTTTGCAGATGTCTACGTATCGTAGGATTTGTGCTCTAATGCTTCTCAAAACGCGATATCATTTCTCATTTCTATGTTTCATGATAGTATATAATATTCATTGCGTAGTGTCATGTATACTTCGCATGCACTTCAAATGAATGTAAATGCGACACTTCCTTGCTAGGATATAGCGTTTGCAGATGTCTACGTATCGTTGCAACAGAGTTCTAATACTTCTTAAAACGCGATATCGCATCTCGTCTCTATCTTTCATGATAAAATATAATATTCATTGCGAAGTGTTATGTATATCTCGTCTACTCTTCCAAAGAATGTAAATGTCACACACCCCTGGTAGGAAATGCGTTTCCAGATGTTTACGTATCGAAGAAATAGAGATCTAATGCGTCTGAAAACGCGTTATCACATCTCATTTCTATGTTGCAAGATGTGATATAATATTCATTGCGAGGTATTATGTATACCTCGTCTACACTTCAAAAGAATGTTAATGCCACACTTCCATTCTAGGAAATATGGTTTCCAGATGTCCAAGTATCGAAGCAGTAGATTTGTAATGCTTCTAAAACCTGATATCGCATCTCATTTCAATGTTTCATGCTATGACATAATATTCATTCCGAAGTGTTATGTATACCTCGACTACACTTGGAAGTAACGTAAATGCCGCACTTCCTTGCAAGGAACTGGCGCTCCTAAATGTCTACGTATCGAAGCAATACAGCTCTAAAGCTTCTTAAAGCGCGGTATCGCATCTCACTTCTATGTTTCATGATGTGATTTAATATTCATTGCGAAGTATTATGTATACCGCGTCAACACTTCAAAGTAATGTAAATGCCACATTTGCTTACTAGGAAATAGGGTTTCCAGATGTCTACGGATCGAAGCAATAGAGTTCTAATGCTTCCTTAAACGCGATGTCTCATCTCAATTCTATGTTTCATGATAAGATATAATATTCATTGCGAAGTGTTATGTATACCTCGTCTACACTTCAAAAGAATGTAAATACCACACTTCCTTACTAAGAAATAGCGTTTCCAGGTGTCTACGTATCGAAGCAATGGAGTTCCAATGCTCCCCAAAACGCGATATCGCATCTAATTTCTATGTTGCATAATAAGATATAATATTCATTGCGAAGTGTTATGTACACCTCGTCTACACTTCAAAAGAATGTAAATGCCACATTTCCTTGCTAGGAAATCGCGTTTGCAGATGTCTACGTATCGAAACAATAGAGTTCTATTGCTTCTTAAAACGCGATATCGCATCTCATCTCTATGTTTCATGATGTGACATAATATTCATTGCGAAGTGTTATGTATACCTCGTCTACACTTCAAAAGAATGTTAATGCCACACTTCCTTGCTAGGAAATATGGTTTCCAGATGTCTAAGTATCGAAGCAATAGATTTGTAATGCTTCTAAAACGTGATATCGCATCTCATTTCAATGTTTCATGCTATGACATAATATTCATTCCGATGTGTTATGTATACCACGACTACACTTCGAAGTAATGTAAATGCCGCACTTCCTTGCTAGGAACTAGCGCTCCTAAATGTCTACGTATCGAAGAAATAGAGCTCTAAAGCTTCTTAAAACGCGGTATCGCATCTCACTTCTATGTTTCATGATGTGATGTAATATTCAATGCGAAGTATTTTGTATACCTCGTCTACACTTCAAAGTAATGTAAATGCCACATTTCCTTACTAGGAAATAGCGTTTCCAGATGTCTACGGATCGAAGTAATGGAGTTGTAATGCTTCCTTAAACGCGATGTCTCATCTCAATTCTATGTTTCATGATAAGATACAATATTCATTGCGAAGTGTTATGTATACCTTGTCTACACTTCAAAAGAATGTAAATAACACTCTTCCTTACTAAGAAATAGCGTTTACAGATGTCTACGTATAGAAGCATTAGATCTGTAATGCTCCATAAAACGCGATATCGCATCTCAGTCTTATGTTTCATGATAAGATATGAAATTCATTGTGAAATGTTATGTATACCTCGTCTACACTTCAAAATCATGTAAATAACACACTTCCTTACTAAGAAATAGCGTTTCCAGATGTCTACGTATGGAAGCATTAGATCGCAAATGCTTCTTAATACGCGATATCGCATCTCATTCCTATGTTTCATGACAAGATATAATATTCATTGCGAAGTGTCATGTATACATCGTATTCACTTCAAGAGAATGTAAGTGCGACTATTGCTTGCTAGGAAATAGCGTCTGCAGATGTCTACGTATCGTAGAAATATAGTTCTAGTGCTACTTAAATCGCGATATCGCATCTCATTTATATGTTTCGTGGTAAGATATAATATTCATTGCGAAGTGTCATGTATACCGCGTATTCACTTCAAAAGCATGTAAGTGCGACACTTCCATGCTAGGAAATAGCGTTTGCAGATGTCTCCGCATCGAGGCCATAGAGTTCTAAAGCTTCTTAAAACGCGATATCGCATCTCATTTCTATGTTTCGTGATGAGATATAATATTCATTGCGAAGTGTCATGTACACCTCGAATTCACTTCAAAAGAATGTAAATGCGACTATTGCTTGCTAGGAAATAGCGTTTTCAGATGTCTACGTATCGTAGAAATATAGTTCTAGTGCTACCTAAATCGCGATATCGCATTTCATCTATATGTTTCGTGATAAGATATTATATTCATTGCGAAGTGCCATGTATACCTCGTATTCACTTCAAAAGAATGTAAATGCGACTATTGCTTGCTAGGAAATAGTGTTTGCAGATGTCTACGTATCGTAGCAGTAGAGTTCTACTGCTACTTATATCGCGATATCGCATCTCATTTATATGATTCGTGATAAGATATAATATTCATTGCGAAGTGTCATGTCCACCTCGGATTCACTTCAAAAGAATGTAAGTACGACACTTCCATGCTAGGAAATAGCGTTTGCAGATGTCTTCGCATAGTCAAGCCATAGAGTTCTAATGCTTCTTAAAACGAGATGTCGCATCTCATTTCTCTGTTTCATGATAAGGTATAATATTCATTGCGAAGTGTCATGTATACCTCGTATTCACTTCAAAAGAATGTAAATGCTACACTTCCTTCCTAGGAAATAGCGTTTGCAGAAGTCTACGTATCGTAGCAATAGAGTTCTAGTGCTTCTTAAAACGCGATATCGCATCTCACTCCTATATTTCATGATAAGGTATAATATTCATTGCGAAGCGTCATGTATACCTCGTATTCACTTCAAAAGAATGTAAATGCGAATCTTCCTTGCTAGGAAATAGCGTTTGCAGATGCCTACGTATCGTAGCAATAGAGTTCTAATGCTTCTTAGATCGCGATATCGCATCTCATTTATATGTTTCGTGATAAGATATAATATTCATTGCGAAGTGTCATGTATACATCGTATTCACTTCAAAAGAATGTAAGTGCGACACTTCCATGCAGGGAAATAGCGTTTGCAAATATCTCCGCATCGAGGCAATAGGGTTCTAATGCTTCTTAAAATGTGATATCGGACCTCAATTCTATGTCACATGATGAGATATAATATTCATTGCGAAGTTTCAATTATACCTCGCATTCACTTCAAATGAATGTAAATGCGACACTTACTTTCTAGGAAATAGCGTTTGCGGATGTCTTCGTATCGTAGCAACAGCGTTCTGACACTTCTTAAAACGCGTTATCGCATCTCATTTCTATGTTTCATGATAAGATATAATATTCATTGCGAAGTGTCATGTATGCCACGTATTCACTTCAAAAGAATGTAAATGCGACACTTCCTTTCTAGGAAATAGCGTTTGCGGATGTCTTCGTATCGTAGCAACAGCGTTCTGACACTTCTTAAAACGCGGTATCGCATCTCATTCCTACGTTTCGTGATAAGATATAATATTCACTGCGAAGTGTCATGTATACGTCGTATTCACTTCAAAAGAATATAAATGCGACTATTGCTTGCTAGGAAATAGTGTTTGCAGATGTCAACGTATCGTAGCAATAGGCTTCTAATGCTTCTTGAAACGCGATATCGCATCTCTCTTTTATGTTACATGATAAGATATAATGTTCATTGCGAAGTGTCATGTATACCTCGTATTCACTACAAAAGAATGTAAATGCGACGTTTCCATCCTAGGAAGTAGCGTTCGCAGATGTCTACGTATCGTAGCAATAGAGGCCTAATGCTTCTTAAAACGAGCTGTCGCATTTCATTTCTACGTTTCGTGATAAGATATAATATTCATTGCGAAGTGTCATGTATACCTCCTATTCACTCCAAACGAATGTAAATGCGACACTTCCTTGCTAGGAAATAGCGTTTGCAGATGTTTAAGTATCGTCGCAATAGATTTCTAATGCTTCTCAAAACGCGATATCGCATCTCATTTCTATGCTTCATGTTAGGATATAATATTCATTCCGAAGTGTCATGTATACCTCGTATTCACTCCAAACGAATGTAAATGCTACACTTCCTTGCTAGAAAATAGCGTATTCAGATGTCTACGTATCGTAGCAATAGAGTTCTAATGCTACTTAGATCGCGATATCGCATCTTATTTCTATGTTTCGTGATAAGATATAATATTCATTGCGAAATGTCATGTATACCTCGTATTCACTTCAAAAGAATATAAAGGCGACTATTGCATGCTAGGAAATAGTGTTTGCAGATGTCTACGTATCGTAGCAATGGAGTTCTAATGCTTCTCAAAACGCGATATCGCATCTCATTTCTATGTTTCCTGATAAGATATAATGTTCATTGCGAAGTGTCATGCATACCTCGTATTCACTTCAAAAGAATGTAAATGCGAATCTTCCTTGCTAGGAACTAGCGTTTGCAGATGACTACGTATCGTAGCAATAGAGTTCTAATGCTTCTCAAAACGCGATGTCGCATCTCACTTCTATGTTTCATGATAAGGTATAATATTCATGGCGAAGTGTCATGTATACCTCGTATTCACTTCAAAAGAATGTAAATGCGACACTACTACGCTAGGAAATAGCGTCTGCAGATGACTACACGTCGAGGCAATAGAGTTCTAATGCATCTTAAAACGCGATATCGCATCTCACTTCTATGTTTCATGATAAGATATAATGTTCATTGCGAAGTGTCATGTATACCTCGTATTCACTTCAAAAGAATGTAGATGCGAATCTTCCTTGCTAGGAAATAGCGTTTGCAGATGTCTACGTATCGTAGCAATAGCATTCTAATGCTACTTAAATCGCGATATCGCATCTCATTTCTATGTTTCGTGATAAGATATAATATTCATTGCGAAGTGTCATGTACACCTCGTATTCACTTCAGAAGAATGTAAATGCGACACTTCCATGCTAGGAAATAGTGTTTGCAGATGTCTACGTATCGTAGCAGTAGAGTTCTACTGCTACTTATATCGCGATATCGCATCTCATTTATATGATTCGTGATAAGATATAATATTCATTGCGAAGTGTCATGTCCACCTCGGATTCACTTCAAAAGAATGTAAGTACGACACTTCCATGCTAGGAAATAGCGTTTGCAGATGTCTTCGCATAGTCAAGCCATAGAGTTCTAATGCTTCTTAAAACGAGATGTCGCATCTCATTTCTCTGTTTCATGATAAGGTATAATATTCATTGCGAAGTGTCATGTATACCTCGTATTCACTTCAAAAGAATGTAAATGCTACACTTCCTTCCTAGGAAATAGCGTTTGCAGAAGTCTACGTATCGTAGCAATAGAGTTCTAGTGCTTCTTAAAACGCGATATCGCATCTCACTCCTATATTTCATGATAAGGTATAATATTCATTGCGAAGCGTCATGTATACCTCGTATTCACTTCAAAAGAATGTAAATGCGAATCTTCCTTGCTAGGAAATAGCGTTTGCAGATGCCTACGTATCGTAGCAATAGAGTTCTAATGCTTCTTAGATCGCGATATCGCATCTCATTTATATGTTTCGTGATAAGATATAATATTCATTGCGAAGTGTCATGTATACATCGTATTCACTTCAAAAGAATGTAAGTGCGACACTTCCATGCAGGGAAATAGCGTTTGCAAATATCTCCGCATCGAGGCAATAGGGTTCTAATGCTTCTTAAAATGTGATATCGGACCTCAATTCTATGTCACATGATGAGATATAATATTCATTGCGAAGTTTCAATTATACCTCGCATTCACTTCAAATGAATGTAAATGCGACACTTACTTTCTAGGAAATAGCGTTTGCGGATGTCTTCGTATCGTAGCAACAGCGTTCTGACACTTCTTAAAACGCGTTATCGCATCTCATTTCTATGTTTCATGATAAGATATAATATTCATTGCGAAGTGTCATGTATGCCACGTATTCACTTCAAAAGAATGTAAATGCGACACTTCCTTTCTAGGAAATAGCGTTTGCGGATGTCTTCGTATCGTAGCAACAGCGTTCTGACACTTCTTAAAACGCGGTATCGCATCTCATTCCTACGTTTCGTGATAAGATATAATATTCACTGCGAAGTGTCATGTATACGTCGTATTCACTTCAAAAGAATATAAATGCGACTATTGCTTGCTAGGAAATAGTGTTTGCAGATGTCAACGTATCGTAGCAATAGGCTTCTAATGCTTCTTGAAACGCGATATCGCATCTCTCTTTTATGTTACATGATAAGATATAATGTTCATTGCGAAGTGTCATGTATACCTCGTATTCACTACAAAAGAATGTAAATGCGACGTTTCCATCCTAGGAAGTAGCGTTCGCAGATGTCTACGTATCGTAGCAATAGAGACCTAATGCTTCTTAAAACGAGCTGTCGCATTTCATTTCTACGTTTCGTGATAAGATATAATATTCATTGCGAAGTGTCATGTATACCTCCTATTCACTCCAAACGAATGTAAATGCGACACTTCCTTGCTAGGAAATAGCGTTTGCAGATGTTTAAGTATCGTCGCAATAGATTTCTAATGCTTCTCAAAACGCGATATCGCATCTCATTTCTATGCTTCATGTTAGGATATAATATTCATTCCGAAGTGTCATGTATACCTCGTATTCACTCCAAACGAATGTAAATGCTACACTTCCTTGCTAGAAAATAGCGTATTCAGATGTCTACGTATCGTAGCAATAGAGTTCTAATGCTACTTAGATCGCGATATCGCATCTTATTTCTATGTTTCGTGATAAGATATAATATTCATTGCGAAATGTCATGTATACCTCGTATTCACTTCAAAAGAATATAAAGGCGACTATTGCATGCTAGGAAATAGTGTTTGCAGATGTCTACGTATCGTAGCAATGGAGTTCTAATGCTTCTCAAAACGCGATATCGCATCTCATTTCTATGTTTCCTGATAAGATATAATGTTCATTGCGAAGTGTCATGCATACCTCGTATTCACTTCAAAAGAATGTAAATGCGAATCTTCCTTGCTAGGAACTAGCGTTTGCAGATGACTACGTATCGTAGCAATAGAGTTCTAATGCTTCTCAAAACGCGATGTCGCATCTCACTTCTATGTTTCATGATAAGGTATAATATTCATTGCGAAGTGTCATGTATACCTCGTATTCACTTCAAAAGAATGTAAATGCGACACTACCACGCTAGGAAATAGCGTCTGCAGATGACTACACGTCGAGGCAATAGAGTTCTAATGCATCTTAAAACGCGATATCGCATCTCACTTCTATGTTTCATGATAAGATATAATGTTCATTGCGAAGTGTCATGTATACCTCGTATTCACTTCAAAAGAATGTAGATGCGAATCTTCCTTGCTAGGAAATAGCGCTTACAGATGTCTACGTATCGTAGCAATAGAGTTCTAATACTACTTAAATCGCGATATCGCATCTCATTTATATGTTTCGTGGTAAGATATAATATTCATTGCGAAGTGTCATGTATACCGCGTATTCACTTCAAAAGCATGTAAGTGCGACACTTCCATGCTAGGAAATAGCGTTTGCAGATGTCTCCGCATCGAGGCCATAGAGTTCTAAAGCTTCTTAAAGCGCGATATCGCATCTCATTTCTATGTTTCGTGATGAGATATAATATTCATTGCGAAGTGTCATGTACACCTCGAATTCACTTCAAAAGAATGTAAATGCGACTATTGCTTGCTAGGAAATAGCGTTTTCAGATGTCTACGTATCGTAGAAATATAGTTCTAGTGCTACCTAAATCGCGATATCGCATTTCATCTATATGTTTCGTGATAAGATATTATATTCATTGCGAAGTGCCATGTATACCTCGTATTCACTTCAAAAGAATGTAAATGCGACTATTGCTTGCTAGGAAATAGTGTTTGCAGATGTCTACGTATCGTAGCAGTAGAGTTCTACTGCTACTTATATCGCGATATCGCATCTCATTTATATGATTCGTGATAAGATATAATATTCATTGCGAAGTGTCATGTCCACCTCGGATTCACTTCAAAAGAATGTAAGTACGACACTTCCATGCTAGGAAATAGCGTTTGCAGATGTCTTCGCATAGTCAAGCCATAGAGTTCTAATGCTTCTTAAAACGAGATGTCGCATCTCATTTCTCTGTTTCATGATAAGGTATAATATTCATTGCGAAGTGTCATGTATACCTCGTATTCACTTCAAAAGAATGTAAATGCTACACTTCCTTCCTAGGAAATAGCGTTTGCAGAAGTCTACGTATCGTAGCAATAGAGTTCTAGTGCTTCTTAAAACGCGATATCGCATCTCACTCCTATATTTCATGATAAGGTATAATATTCATTGCGAAGCGTCATGTATACCTCGTATTCACTTCAAAAGAATGTAAATGCGAATCTTCCTTGCTAGGAAATAGCGTTTGCAGATGCCTACGTATCGTAGCAATAGAGTTCTAATGCTTCTTAGATCGCGATATCGCATCTCATTTATATGTTTCGTGATAAGATATAATATTCATTGCGAAGTGTCATGTATACATCGTATTCACTTCAAAAGAATGTAAGTGCGACACTTCCATGCAGGGAAATAGCGTTTGCAAATATCTCCGCATCGGGGCAATAGGGTTCTAATGCTTCTTAAAATGTGATATCGGACCTCAATTCTATGTCACATGATGAGATATAATATTCATTGCGAAGTTTCAATTATACCTCGCATTCACTTCAAATGAATGTAAATGCGACACTTACTTTCTAGGAAATAGCGTTTGCGGATGTCTTCGTATCGTAGCAACAGCGTTCTGACACTTCTTAAAACGCGTTATCGCATCTCATTTCTATGTTTCATGATAAGATATAATATTCATTGCGAAGTGTCATGTATGCCACGTATTCACTTCAAAAGAATGTAAATGCGACACTTCCTTTCTAGGAAATAGCGTTTGCGGATGTCTTCGTATCGTAGCAACAGCGTTCTGACACTTCTTAAAACGCGGTATCGCATCTCATTCCTACGTTTCGTGATAAGATATAATATTCACTGCGAAGTGTCATGTATACGTCGTATTCACTTCAAAAGAATATAAATGCGACTATTGCTTGCTAGGAAATAGTGTTTGCAGATGTCAACGTATCGTAGCAATAGGCTTCTAATGCTTCTTGAAACGCGATATCGCATCTCTCTTTTATGTTACATGATAAGATATAATGTTCATTGCGAAGTGTCATGTATACCTCGTATTCACTACAAAAGAATGTAAATGCGACGTTTCCATCCTAGGAAGTAGCGTTCGCAGATGTCTACGTATCGTAGCAATAGAGACCTAATGCTTCTTAAAACGAGCTGTCGCATTTCATTTCTACGTTTCGTGATAAGATATAATATTCATTGCGAAGTGTCATGTATACCTCCTATTCACTCCAAACGAATGTAAATGCGACACTTCCTTGCTAGGAAATAGCGTTTGCAGATGTTTAAGTATCGTCGCAATAGATTTCTAATGCTTCTCAAAACGCGATATCGCATCTCATTTCTATGCTTCATGTTAGGATATAATATTCATTCCGAAGTGTCATGTATACCTCGTATTCACTCCAAACGAATGTAAATGCTACACTTCCTTGCTAGAAAATAGCGTATTCAGATGTCTACGTATCGTAGCAATAGAGTTCTAATGCTACTTAGATCGCGATATCGCATCTTATTTCTATGTTTCGTGATAAGATATAATATTCATTGCGAAATGTCATGTATACCTCGTATTCACTTCAAAAGAATATAAAGGCGACTATTGCATGCTAGGAAATAGTGTTTGCAGATGTCTACGTATCGTAGCAATGGAGTTCTAATGCTTCTCAAAACGCGATATCGCATCTCATTTCTATGTTTCCTGATAAGATATAATGTTCATTGCGAAGTGTCATGCATACCTCGTATTCACTTCAAAAGAATGTAAATGCGAATCTTCCTTGCTAGGAACTAGCGTTTGCAGATGACTACGTATCGTAGCAATAGAGTTCTAATGCTTCTCAAAACGCGATGTCGCATCTCACTTCTATGTTTCATGATAAGGTATAATATTCATTGCGAAGTGTCATGTATACCTCGTATTCACTTCAAAAGAATGTAAATGCGACACTACCACGCTAGGAAATAGCGTCTGCAGATGACTACACGTCGAGGCAATAGAGTTCTAATGCATCTTAAAACGCGATATCGCATCTCACTTCTATGTTTCATGATAAGATATAATGTTCATTGCGAAGTGTCATGTATACCTCGTATTCACTTCAAAAGAATGTAGATGCGAATCTTCCTTACTAGGAAATAGCGTTTGCAGATGTCTACGTATCGTAGCAATAGCATTCTAATGCTACTTAAATCGCGATATCGCATCACACTTCTATGATTCGTGATAAGATATAATATTCATTGTAGAGTGTTATGTATACCTCGTATTCACTTCAAAAGAATATAAGTGCGACACGTCCTTGCTAGGAAATAGCGCTTGCAGATGTCTACGTATCGAAGCAATAGAGTTCTAATGCTTCCTAAAACGCGATTTCGCATTTCATTCCTATGTTTCATGATAGGATAAAATATTCATTGCGATATGTCACTTATACCTTGCATACACTTCAAATGAATTTAAATGCGACACTTCCTTGCTAGGTTATAACGATTGCAGATGGCTACGTATCGAAGCAGTAGAGTTCTAATGCTTCTTAAAACGGAATATCGCATCTCATTTCTATGTTTCATGATAAGATATAATATTCATTGCAATGTGTCATGTATACCTCGTATTCACTTCAAAAGAATGTAAATGCGACACTCCCTTGCTAGGAAATAGCGTTTGCTGATGTCAACGTATTGAAGCAATAGATTTCTAATGCTTCTTAAAACGCGCTGTCGCATCTCATTCCTATGTTTCACGATAAGATATAATATTCATGGGGAAGTGTTATGTATATCTGGCATACACTTCAAATGAATGTAAATGCAACTCTTCCTTCCTGGGAAATAGCGTTTCCAGATATCTACGTATCGAAGCAATAGAGTTCTAATGCTTTTTGAAACGCGAGATCGCATTTCATTCCTATGTTTCATGATAAGATATAATACTCATTGCGAAGTGTTACGTATATCTCGTATACACTTCAAATGAATGAAAGTGCGAGAGTTCCTTGCTAGGAAGTAGCGTTTGCAGTTGTATACGTATCGAAGCAATAGTGTTCTGATGCTACTTAATACGCGATATCACGTCACATTTCTATGTTTCATGATAAGATATAATATTCATTACGGAGTGTTATGCATTCCTCGTCTACACTTCAAAAGAATGTAAATGCGACACTTCCTTGCTAGGAAATAGCGTTTGTAGGTGTATAGGTATCTAAGGAATAGTGTTCTATCCTTCTCAAAACGCCATATCGCATCTCATTTCTATGTTTCATGATGAGATAATATATTCTTTGCGAAGTGTTATGCATAGCCCGCATACACTTCAAATGAATGTAAATGCGACATTTCCTTGCTAGGAAATAGCGTTTGCAGATGTATACGCATCGTAGCAATGGATTTCTAACGCTTCTTAAAGCGCGATATCGCATCTCATTTCTATGCTTCATGATAAGATATAATATTCATAGCGAAGTGTTATGTACTCCTCCTATTTACTCCAAATGAATGTAACTGCGACACTTTCTTGCTAGGAAGTAGCGTTTCCAGATGTCTACGTATCGAACCAATAGACTTCTAATGCTTCTTAGATCGCCATATCGCATCTCATTTCTATGTTTCATGATAAGATATAATTTTCATTGTGCAGTGTTATGAATACCTCGTATTCACTTCAAAAGAATGTAAATGCGACACTTCCTTGTTTGGAAATAGCGTTTGCAGATGTCTACGGGTCGAACCAATAGACTTCTAATGCTTCTCAAAACACGATATCGCTTCTCATTTCTATGTTTCATGATAATATATAATATTCAATGCGTAGTGCCATGTATACTCGCATACACTTCAATTGAATGTACATGCGACACTTCCTTGCTAGGAAATAGCGTTCGCAGATGTCTACGTATCGAACCAATAGACTTCTAATGCTTCTTAGATCGCCATATCGCATCTCATTTCTATGTTTCATGATAAGATATAATATTCATTGTGCAGTGTTATGTATACCTCGTATTCACCTCAAAAGAATGTAATTGCGACACTTCCTTGCTAGGAAATAGCGTTTGCAGATGTCTACGTATCGAAGAAATAGACATCTAATGCTTCATAAATCGCCATATCGCATCTCATTTCTACGTTTCATGATAAGATATAATATTCATTGTGCAGTGTTATGTGTACCTCGTATTCACCTCAAAAGAATGTAATTGCAACACTTCATTGCTAGGATATAGCGTTTGCAGATGTCGACGTATCGGAGCAATAGAGGTCTAATGCTTCTTAAACCGTCATATCGCATCTCATATCTACGTTTCCTGATAAGATATAATATTCATTGCGAAGTGTCATGTATACCTCGTATTCCTTTCAAAAGAATGTAAATGCGACACTTCCTTGCTAGGAAGTAGCGTTTGCAGATGTTTACGTATCGAACCTATAGTGTTCTAATGCTTCTTAAATCGAAATATCGCATCTCATTTCTATGTCTCATGATAAGATATAATATTCATTGCGAAGAGTCATGTATGCCTCGTATTCCTTTCAAAGGAATGTAAATGCGACACTTCCTTGTTAGGGATAGCGTTTGCAGATATCTACGTATCGGAGCAATAGAATTCTATTGATTCTTAACACTATTCCTACCAGGACCGGTCAAATGACCGTTTTTAAATTTTCAATTGGAATTTCCTACATTCAACGTATGTGAATCGCACATTGGTATGTGAATGCACAGAGGTAGAGGCATTTAGAGTGTTGGGATATAAATGGGAACTGTCTACTGCAAAGTTATATGCATTTTTTGCAATTCTGTATGCACGCGGCGCATATGAGGCTAAGAATATAGATATAGCACTTCTATGGAATAAAAAGTGGGGCCCGCGTTTTTTCTCAAATACTATGAGTAGACATGACTTTACGGAGATTATGAGATTTATTCGATTTGACGACAGAAATCAACGAAGCCAACGGTTACAAACCGATAAATTTGCTATGATTTCCGAAGCTTGGTACAAGTTTATTGACAACAGTCAAAATTGTTATAAACCAGGACCGTATATTACTATTGACGAACAATTGTTTCCAACGAAAGCATGGTGTAGATTCACTCAATACATGCCCAATAAACCGGACAAATTTGGTATAAAAATTTGGTTAGCATCCGATGTACGTAGCAAATATATAATAAACGGCTTTCCTTATTTGGAAAAAGGTGAAAGTAGAGAACCCTCAGTTCCTCTTGGAGAGTTTGTTACTATGAAATTAGCAGAACCGTATGTAGGATGCGGAAGAAATATAACCACGGACAACTTTTTTACAAGCCTACCTTTAGCAACAAAACTTTTAGCAAAAAATACTACGATTGTTGGGACAATTAGAGCAAATAGAAAAGAGCTACCAAGTCTGGCAAAACTGAAAAATGACGACATGGCACTTTTTTCAACCAAAATCTATCGCTCAAATAATTGTATGTTGACAGTTTACAAAGCCAAACCAAGAAAGAAAGTTCTAATTCTCAGTTCAATGCACAACTCCGTACAAATTGAAAAAAATGACACCCGAACACCGGAGACAATTCAATTATATAATAGCACCAAGTTTGGCGTAGATGTGACCGACCAAATGGCCAGAAATTATTCGGTAAAATCTAAATCTCGGTGATAGCCTTTGCAAGTATTTTTTAATATCTTGGATTTAGCCGGGATAAATGCATGGGTGTTATATAAAGAAACTACGGGAGGAGAAATTACGAGACTGGAATTTCTATTTCAATTGGCAGAAGAACTTGCCATCGAATACCAACAAGAGCTCGGCAAAGAAAATCAACCAATACTCATCGCAAGTACAAGTACAGGTTCTCGAGAACGGAAAACATGTCAGATAAGGTATTATAAAGATAATAAGACGAACAAAATCTGTCTAATATGTAAAAAGTACGTATGCGGAAAATGTACAGTTGAGAAGTCCATTTGTAAAAAATGCGACGAAAAAGAATAAAATATAGATTATGTACTCTTGAACAAAAGAAAATACATTTTTATACTAGTAAGCTGGCTATTGGTCTGCATTCAATATTGAAAAATATAAGTTGTGGAAGACCGGTCATTTGACCAGCCGCGGTAGGAATAGATATACGTGAAGTGTCGGTAGGAATAGTGTTAAATCGCCATATTACATCTCATTTCTATGTTTCATGATACGATATAATTTTCATTGTGGAGTGTTATGTATACCTCGCATACACGTCAACTGAATGTACATGCGACACTTCCATGCTAGGAAATAGCGTTTGCAGATGTCTACGTATCGTAGCAATAGAGTGCTAATGCTTCCTAAAACGCGATATCGCGTCTCACTTCTATGTTTCATGATAAAATATAATATTCATTGCGAAGTGTCATGTATACCACGTATTCACTTCAAAAGAATGTAAAGGCAACACTTGCATGCTAGGAAATAGCGTTTGCAGATGTCTACGTATCGTAGCAATAGAGTTCTAATGCTTCCTAAAACGCGATATCGCATCTCACTTCTATGTTTCATGAAGTGGTATAATATTCATTATGGAGTGTTATGTATACCTCGTATTCACTTCAAAAGAATGTAAATGCGACACTTCCTTGCTAGGAAATAACATTTGCATATGTCTACGCATCGTAGCAATAGAGTTCTTGTGCTTCCTAAATCGCGATATCGCATCTCACTTCTATGTTTCGAGATAAGATATAATATTCATTGCGAAGTGTCATGTATACCTCGTATTCACTTCAAAAGAATGTAAATGCGACACTTCCTTGCTAGGAAATAGCGTTTCCAGATGACCACGTATCGTAAGAATGGAGTTCTAATACTTCGTAAAACGAGATATCGCATCTCACTTCAATGTTACATGATAAGATATAATATTCATTGCGAAGTGTTATGTAAACCTTGTATTATCTTCAAAAGAATGTAAATGCGACACTTGCATGCTAGGAAATAGCGTTTGCAGTTGTCTACGTATCGTAGCAATAGAGTTCTAATGCTTTTCAAAACGAGATGTCGCATTTCATTTCTATGTTTCATGATAAGATATAATATTCATTATGGAGTGTTATGTATGCCTCGTCTTCACTTCAATAGAATGTAAATGCGACACTTCCTTGCAAGGAAATAATATTTGCAGATGTCTACGCATCGTAGCAATAGAGTTCTAGTGCTTCTTAAACAGCGATATCGCATCTCACTTCTATGTTTCGAGATAAGATATAATATCCATTGCGAAGTGTCATGTATACCTCGTATTCACTTCAAAAGAATGTAAATGCGTCATTTCCATGCCAGGAAATAGCCTTTGCAGATGTCTACGTATCGTAGAAATAGAGTTCTATTGCTTCTTAGAACGCGATATCGCATCTCACTTCTATGTTTCATGATAAGATATAATATTCATCATGGAGTGTTATGTATACCTCGTATTCACTTCAAAAGAATGTAAATGCGACACTTCCAAGCTAGGAAATAGCGTTTGCAGAAGTCTACGTATCGTAGCAATAGAGTTCTAATGCTACTTAAAACCAAAATGTCGCATTTCATTTCTATGTTTCGTGATAAGATATAATATTCATTGCGGAGTGTTATGTATACCTCGTCTGCACTTGAAAAGAATGTAAATGCCACACTTCCTTGCTAGAAAAGGCGTTTCCAGATGTCCACCTGTCGAAGCAATGAAGTTCTAATGATTCGTAAAACGCGATATCGCATGTCACTTCCATGTTTCATGATAAGATATAATATTCATTATGGAGTGTTATGTATACCTCGTATTCACTTCAAGAGAATATAAATGCGACACTTCCTTGCTAGGAAATAGCGTTTCCAGATGACCACGTATCGTAAGAATAGGGTTCTAATACTTCTTAAAACGAGATGTCGCATCTCATTTCTATGTTTCGTGATAACATATAATATTCATTGTGGAGTGTTATGTATACCTCGTATTCATTTCAAAAGAATGTAAATGCGACACTTCCTTGCTAGGAAATATTGTTTGCAGATGTCTACGTGTCGTAGCAATAGAGTTCTAATGCTTCATAAAACGAGAAGTCGTATTTCATTTCTATGTTTCGTAATAAGATATAATATTCATTGTGGAATGTTATGTATACCTCGTATTCACTTCAAAAGAATGTAAATGCGACACTTCCATGCTAGGAAATAGCGTTTGCATATGTCTACGTATCGTAGCAGTAGAGTTCTAATGCTTCTTAAAACGCGATATCGCAACTCATTCCTATGTTTCATGATAAGATATAATATTCATTGCGAAGTGTCATGTACATCTCGCTTTCACTTCAAAAGAATGTAAATGCGAAACTTCCATGCTAGGAAATAGCGTTTTCAGATGTCTACGTATCGTAGCAATAGAGTTCTAATGCTTCTTAAAATGAGATGTCGCATTTCATTTCTATATTTTGTGAAAAATTATAATATCCATTGCGAAGTGTCATGTATACCTCCTATTCACTCCGAACGAATGTAAATGCGACACTTCCATGCTAGGAAATAGCGTAGTCAGATGTCTACGTATCGTAGCAATAGAGTTCTAATGCTACTTAAATCGCAATATCAAATCTCTTTTATATGTTTCGTGATAAGGTATAATATTCATTGCGAAGTGTCATGCATACCTCGTATTCACTTAAAAAGAATGTAAATGCGACTATTGCTTGCTAGGAAATGGCGTGTGCAGATGTCTACGTATCGTAGCAATAGAGTTCTAATGCTCCTTAAAACGCGATATCGCATCTCATTTCTGTTTCATGATAAGAGATCATATTCATTGCGAAGTGTTATGTATGCCTCGTCTACACTTCAAAAGAATGTAACTGCCACACTTGCTCGCTAGGATATAGCGTTTCCAGATATCCACGTGTAGAAGCAATAGAGGTGTAATGTTTCTTAAATTGCGATATCGCTTCTCAGTTATTTGTTTCATGATAAGATATAATATGCATCGCGAAGTGCTATGTATATCTCGTCTACACTTCAATAGAATGTAAATGTCATACGTCCTTGCTAGGAAATAGCGTTTCTAGATGTCTACGTATCCAAGGAATAGAGGTCTGACGCCTGAGGGGAGCCTGACACATCCCGTTTATATTATCATACCCTAATTCCAAAGAGCAGGGTTGAGGTCCTACCCCTACTCCAGAAAAACATAACATATAAAAGACCTAGGGATTGTCTAGGTCAGTAGTCTTAAAGTTATCATCGGCGTACATCCTGAAACTCTGCCCTACAAACGGTAATATAAAAGTTTATATCTTGTGTTAAATAAAAAGTCGAGTGAACAGCTATTCACTCTCGTTTCATTCTAAGTCATTTCTCTCAATTTTATGTGACAGGAGCGCGACGCGCGAGGCGCTACGCAATTTAAATGATCAGGAGGATCCCCTCAGGGACACCCAAAGGGGCGAGAAGAGGAAATCGCCGAAATCCACTAATCGATGGACTCGAACAATACCGAAGCCTACAGCCCACTCTATATAATAGATAATCTTCCATAGTTCAACAATTTTGTGAGCTGTCCTCAGGAATCCGCAGCTCAGTACTTATAAAATGAACGACACAAAGAGCAGCCTAACCAAACGTATTCGAACCGATTTTTCAATACTAATTTTATCCTGTTTAACTTATGCTGCAAACTATTGAAATGCCCTTCGAAAAGTGTTTATTCACAGTGAAGTAAACGGTAAGTATTACGCCTTCCACCACTGTTTACAATACGTATGTTTCATTTACTATCAAAACCGTGAGTATTATCGCCTTTCTTTACTTTTTGTAACCTTCAATGCCTTCATGTTACAGATCATTAAACTTGCTTTAAAATGCTCTATCGTATTACGGAAGAATGGATATACCAATTCATTTTAAAGAATGAAGGTAACCTTCATATGTCCAACATAACTCCACTTACAAAAAAACTATTTTCATCAACGGATGGCCCCTTTGTACTATGCAATTTTATATTAGCAAAAACTTCTATGAAACTTATAGTTTCGTGGATATCTGAGGTGCTAATTATTACTGCCCCACCCTGTATATTGTTATGGATGTGTCCAACAAGGCAACGATGAACAGAGTTAATTTTAATATTATGATGTTTATTATTTTACTTATAGTATATTTGTTTTTCTGGAATTTTGCCAAAAAACAATGTTCACGATGTCGACAGATGAATATATTTGCCTTAGAATTACAAGAGCCAACAATTTCGAAAGTAGAATATTACTTTACTTCGCTAACCGAATCATTGCAAACGTTAAGTAAAGTGCGTGCCTTTCAAAACAGTCAGATGCAAATTACGATACAACGTTTCCATGAAATGGTACGTGCCACTGTTTTTTTAATTTCCGTTTATTTAATCAAAGGAAATTTAATTGAAATATCCGCAAAATTTGAGGACAAAAAGATATTGTAATTTTACGCAACATATATGATGGTGATAAAGGATAAGTATACGGAACTGAAAATGGAAAGTATCGAGCAGAAAAAGAAACTGATGGAGCTACAAAGTAGATTGATACATCCGTCAAATGATGATTCTAGGTTAATAAAATCTGTTAATTAAAGAACTATTGCAAAAATCAAGTATAATCAATATTACTTCTGCTCAAAGGCTATAATAGAATTGGACCGAAATGGATACAAAACAGGCAATTATATCTATACTTTCTATTCTATGCAAAGGCAAATATTTCAAAGAGAAAAGATTTGTTACTTACAAATTACTTATGTTCCTAGATATCTCACTAATTTAGGCTTCTTGTCTTGCAGAACTTGGCATTCATGTAACATGTAAAGGGGTCGAAGAATAGTAAAAGATTTTTATATTTCATAGCCTCACTTGATACGTCGATTGGATCACGTAAAATATCGGACATTAATTGCATCTACATCTTCAGACCTTAAATATATATTTGCAACAACATATTTAATAGCGTTTTAATAACATTTTTCTAATTGTTTATATCTATGTCTAATAAATATATATTAATCGAATAAGTTGCTTTACCAAAGAATAAAAGTATCTGAGGCTTACAAATCGGAGCATTACATAACAAACGTGCATCACATATATAATATTACATGTAACAAAAGATGAAGACCAAAAAGATCGTACATAAGTTGAATCCACAATGCGGTCATAGAGATACAGAAACGGCAAAAATTCCAAACAATAATTTAAAAAATTCAAAGAGGGTGGAGTGAAAATCCATCTCCTTGACGATGATAAGGAACAAGTCTGCCTCATGCACTACAATATCCCAAACAGCCAGCGATTGGCACGCCAATGACAACGGATGGAACGAATTCCGTGACAGAACTGTGCTAACAAAGTGCTCCTACTCAGCTTTCGAAATGGCATACTGTTAGTACTGGGGCGGCATTCGTATCACGGCACTATTAAAGCACCGAGATATAGCACACGGGCAACACGGCCCTGACAATGACACTATCAGCTCACCATAGTTACACGCGTGGTTGTGGCGTAGGCTGACATTTACTAATGGGGAAGCTGTTTCCATAAAAATTATAAGCAAATATGAAAAATGGCTAAGCTGTGCAATTTATTTATTTTGATTCCAATATAGATACACCGGCACAAAAGAAAGATATAAGAATTCGATTTTATTATTTTCTATAAACTAGCTCGATAGGGCGATTTTTTCCATAAAGTCGATAATTACTTTGTCATAAAAATATATACACTTATTTTATATATATTTTCTTCAATTTATTGTTACAAATTCATGCAATGGAAGGTTACATTAAATACGATGACAGCATGTTATTTCAAAAATTACACAAAGCGAAGTTAGGGACGCAACAGCATGAATTTTTATTTTATAAGTAATATTTTTTTTATAAATAATATTTTTAGTCTATGATGGATTTAAAGAAATGTATACGACTCGCTCAATAACTATAAATATAGGAAAACGACCATCAAAATGTCTATCAATACTCATATGCTGAACATCTACTGACATCTAACGGTTCTAATTTGTATGAAAGCACAGGTTCCCCATTGCCAAATGTGATCCTGCGTCATTGCTGAGGATATTCATGAATGGAGCGATGATACGCGTGTCACCATGGTGCTGGTTCTGCGCGATTCGCTTGTCTAGAACGTGCTGGTAAGACGTTCTGGCATTTTAGTCAACGAATCCGGTCACAGATGACTACGGATCAGTTGACACTCCTCGGAAGTGGCAATATAGTGCCGGCATGGTGTCGCTACCATCTTGCCGTTTGTTATCTGGGATGCTTTTTAGTGCATTATTCGGAATTGAATTTGAACACATAGCTACTTAATCGCAAATTTGTATGTACTGTGACGTGGTGAAGTCACAAGGCTCGCACACCCCCCCCCCCCCCTGCTTCGGTTAGACTAGCTCGCAGATCACCACCCATGCGAGAAGCGCGACACGGACCATCGCGATAGCTGTATCTGCGAGGAGCGTGAAATACACGATGGTAGAACCTTCCCCCCCCCCCCCCCCCCCGTTCGTTTCTCTCTCTCGTTCTACGGATTAGAATGGCGAGCTGATGGAAGAAGCGACCCATAAGACGCCTCTTCGGCGGATAATAAGACCGCGGGTTCGCGGAAGGGCTGTGCGCCGAGGTAGCGTGACAGGCTCGACGGTGGTGGAGTCGGGAAGTGAGCAAGAAGAGACACTGAAGCCCGAAGGATAGGATCCAGAGCTCTGCAACGATAAGACCGCTGCCATAGTCCATGGGGACAAACAGAATGGTTCTCGGGTGTAAGAAGGACCTCTACCCCTCCCCATTAGAACTCTATTGCTACGATACGTAGACATCTGCAAACACCATTTCCTAGCCAGGAAGTGTCGCATAGACATTCTTTTGTAGTGACTACGAGGTATACATAACACTGCACAATGAATATTATATCTTGTCCCGAAACATAGAAATGAAATGCGATATCGCGATTTAAGAAGCATTAGAGCACTATTGCTTCGATACGTATTCATCTGCAAACGCTACTTCCCAGCAAGGAAGTGTCGAATTTACATTCATTTGAAGTGAATACGAGGTATACATGACACTTCCCAATGAATATTATATCTTATCATGAAACATAGAAATGGGATGCGATATCGCGTTTTAAGAAGTGTCAGAATGCTGTTGCTACGATACGAAGACATCTGCAAACGCTATTTCCTAGAAAGGAAGTGTCGCATTTACTTTCTTATGAAGTGAATACGAGGCATACATGACACTTCGCAATGAATATTATATCTTATCATGAAACATAGAAATGAGATGCGATATCGCGTTTTAAGAAGTGTCAGAAAGCTGTTGCTACGATACGAAGACATCTGCAAACGCTATTTCCTAGAAAGGAAGTATCGCATTTACTTTCTTATGAAGTGAATACGAGGTATACGTGACACTTCGCAATGAATATTATATCTTATCATGAAAGGTAGAAATGGGAAGCGATATCGCGTTTTGAGAAGCATTAGAATACTATTGCTTCGATACGTAATCATCTGCAAACGATATTTCCAAGCAAGGAAGTGTCGCGTTTACATTCTTTCGAAGTGAATACGAGGTATTCATAACACTGCACAATGAATATTATATCTTATCATGAAACAAAGAAATGAGATGCGATATCGCGTATTAGCAAGCCTTAGAACTCTATTGCTTCGATACGTAGACATCTGCAAACGCTATTTCCTAGGAAGGAAGTGTCGCATTTACATTCCTTTAAAGTGAATACGGGGTATACATAACACTCCACAAATAATATTATATCTTATCATCAATCGTAGAAATGATATGCTATATCGCGTTTTGAGAAGCATTATAAAACTAAGGCTGCGATACGTAGACATCTGCAAGCGCTATGTCCTAGCAAGGTATTGTCGCATTTACATTCTTTTCAAGTGAATACGAGGTAGACATAACACTGCACAATGAATATTATATGTAATCATGAAACACAGAAATGAGATGCGACCTCGCGTTTTGTGAAGCATTAGAACTCTATTGCTACGATACGTAGATATCTGTGAACGCTATTTCCTAGCAAGGATGTGTCGCATTTACATTCTTCTGAATTGAATACAAGGTAAGCATGACACTTCGCAATGAATATTACATCTTATCATGAAACATAAAAATGAGATGCGATATCATGTTTTACGAAGATTTAGAACTCTATTGCTTTGATACGTAGATATCTGCAAACGGTATTTCCTAGCAAGGTATTGTCGCATTTACTTTCTTTTGAAGTGAATACGAGGAGTACATAGCACTGCACATTGAACATTACATCTTATCACTAAACATAGAAATGATATGCGATATCGCGATTTAAGATCACTACTTCTTTGATACGTAGAAATCTTTAAACGCTATTTCCTAGGAAGGAAGTGTCGCATTTACATTCTTTTCAAATGAATACGAGGTAAGCATGACACTTCGCAATGAATATTATATCTTATCATGAAACATCGAAATGAGATGCGACATCTCGTTTTAAGAAGCATTAGATCTCTATTCCTACGATTCGTAGTAATCTGCAAACGCTATTTCCTAGGAAAGAAGAGTCGCATTTACATTCATTTGAAGGGTGTGCGAGGTATACATGACAGTTCGCAGTGAATATTATATCTTATCATGAAACATAGAAATAAGATGCGATATCGCATTTTAAGAAGCACCAGAATTCTACTGCTATGATACGTAGGTATCTGGAAACGCTATTTCCTAGCAAGGAAGTGTCGCATTTACATTCATTTTATGTGTATTCGATGTATACATGACACTTCGCAATGAATATCATTTCTTATCATGAAACATAGGAATGAGATGCGATATCGCGTTTTAAGAAGCATTAGAACTCCATTGCCACGAAACGTACACATCTGTAAACGTTATTTCCTAGCAAGGAGGTGTCGCATTTACATTCTTTTGAAGTGAATACGGGGTATACATGACACTTCGTAATGAATTTTATATCGTACCATGAAACATAGAAATGAGATGCGATATCGCGTTTTAAAAAGCATTAGAACTTTATTTCTCTGGTACGTATGTATCTGGATACGCTATTTCCTAGCTAGAAAGTGTCGCAGTTACATTCTTTTGAAGTAAACACGTTCTATGCATGACACTCCGCTATGAATATTATATCCTATCATGAAACATAGAAATGATATGCGATACGGCGTTTTATGTTGTATTGGAACTCTATTGCTTCGATACTTAGACATCTGCAAACGCTTTTTCCTACCAAGGAAGTATTGCATTTACATTCACTTGAAACATGAAGCATGCGAGGTATACATGACACTTCGCCATTAATGTTATATCTTATCATGAAAGATAGAAATGAGATGCGATATCTTGATTTAGCAAGCGATAGAACACTGTTGCTACAATACGTAGACATCTGCAAACGCTATTTCCTAGCAAGGAAGTGCCGCGTTTACGTTCAGTTGAAGTATATGCGAGGTATACATGACACTTCGCAATGAATATTACATCTTACCATGAAACGTAGAAATGAGATGCGATATCGCGTTTTAAGATGCACTTGATCACTATTGCTTCGATACGTAGACGTCTCCCAACGCTACTTCCTAGCAAGGAATTGTTTCATTTATATTCATTTGAAGTGTAGACGAGGAATACGTAACACTTCGCAATGAATATTATATCTTATCATGACACATAGAAATGAGATGCGATATCGCGTTTTAAGAAGCATTAGAACTCTATTGCTACGATACGTAGACATCTGCCAACGTTATATCCTAGCAAGTAAGACACGCATTTACATTCTTTTGAAGTGAATACGTGTATACATAACACTCCACAATGAATATTATATCTTATTATGCATCGTCGAAATGAGATGCGATATGGCGATTTAAGAAGCATTAGAACTCTATTGCTTCGATACGCAGACATCTGCAAACGCTACTTCCTAGCAAGGAAGTGTCGCATTTACATTCATTTGAAGTGAATGCGAGGTATAAGTGACGATATCCCGTCTTATGAAGCATTAGATATCTATTGCTTCGATACGTAGAGATCTGCAAACGCTGTATCCTAGCAAGGAGGAGTCGCATTTACATTCATTTGAAGTGTATGCGAAATATAATTGATATTTCGCAAAGAATATTATATCTTACCGTGAAACATAGATATGCGATGCGATATCGCGATTTAAAAGGCATTAGAACTCTATTGCTACGATACGTAGGCATCTGGTATCGCTATATAATAGAAAGGAAGTGTCGCATTTACATTCTTTGGATGTGAATACGAGGTATACGTGACACTTCGCTATGAATAACAGATCTTATCGTGAAACATAGAAATGAGATGCGATATCGCGTTTTAAGAAGCATTAGAACTCTGTGGCATCAATGCGGAGACATCAGCAAACGCTATTTCCTAGCATGGAAGTGTCGCACTTACATTCTTTTGAAGTGAATGCGAGGTATACATGACACTTCGCAATGAATATTATATTTTATCATGAATCATAGATATGAGATGCGATATCGCGTTTTGAGAAGCATTAGAACTCCATTGCTACGATACGTAGACATCTGCAAATGCTATTTCCTAGCAAGCAAGTGTCCCATTTACATTCATTTGAAGTGAATACGAGGTATACATGACACTTCGCAATGGATATTATAGCTAATCATGAAACATAGAAATGAGATGCGATATCGCGTTTTAAGGAGCATTGGAACACTATTTCTACGATACGTAGATATCTGGAGACGCTATTTCCTAGCAAGGATGTGTCGTATTTACATTCATGTGAAGTGTATGCGAGGTATACATGACACTTCGCAATGAATATTATATCTTATCATGAAACATAGAAATATGATGCGATATCGCCATTTACGATGCATTAGAACTCTATTGCTTGGATACATAGACATCTGCAAACACTATTTCCTAGAGACGAAATGTCGCACTTACATTCATTTGAAGTGCAGACGAGGAATACATAACACTTAGCAATGAATATTATATCTTATCATGAAACATAGAAATGAAATGCGATATCGCGTTTTGCGATGCATTAGGGCTCTATTGCATCGATACGTAGACATCTATAAACGCATTTCCTAGCAAGGAAGTGTGGCATTTACATTACTTTGATGTGTAGACGAGGTATACACAACACTTCGCAATGAATATTATATCTTATCATGAAACATAGAAATGAGATGCGATATCGCGATTTACGATGCATAAGAACTCTATTGCTTCGATACGTAGACATCTGCAAACGCTATTTCCTAGAAACAGAATGCCGCATTTACATTCATTTGAAGTGCAGACGAGGTATTAATGACACTTCGCAATGAATATTATATCTTATCATGAAACATAGAGGTGAGTCTCGATTTGTCGTTTTCAGGAGTATTAGAACTGTATTGCTTTGATACGTAGACATCTGCAAACGCTATTTCCTAGAAACAGAATGTCGCATTTACATTCATTTGAAGTGCAGACGAGGTACTAATGACACTTCGCAATGAATATTATATCTTGTCATGAAATATAGAAATGAGATGCGATAACCCGTTTTATGAAGTAATAGAAATCTATTGCTTCGGTACGGAGACATCTGCAAACGCTATTTCCTAGCAAGGACGTGTCGCATTTACATTCTTTTGAAGTGAATACGAGGTATACATGACACTTCGGAATGGATATTATATCTTATCATGTAACATTGAAATGAGATGCGATATCGCGTTTGAAGAAGCATTAGAGCACTATTGCCTCGATACGTAGACATCCGCCAACGTTACTTCCTAGCAAGGAAGTGTCGCATTTACATTTCTTTGAAGTGAATACTAGGTATACATAACACTCCACAATGAATATTATATCTTACCATGAAACACAGAAATGAGATGCGATATCGCGTATTAAGAAGCATTAGAACTCTATTGCTACGATACGTAGACACCTGCAGACACTACTACCTAGCAAGGAAGTGTCGCATTTACATTTCTTTGATGTGAATACTAGGTATACATAACACTCCAGAATGAATATTATATCTTATCATGAAACATAGAAATGAGATGCGATATCGCGTTTTAAGAAGCGTTAGAACTCTATTGCTTCGATACGTAGACATCTGCAGACGCTATTTCCTGGCAAAGAAGTGTGGCATTTACATTCACTTGAAGTGTATGCGAGGTATACACGATACTTCGCAATGAATATTGTATCTTGTCAGGGAACGTCGAAATGAAATGCGAAATTGCGTTTTGAGAAGCATTAGAACTCTACTGCGTCGATACGTAGACATCCGCAAACGCTATTTCCTAGCATGTATGTGTCGCATTTACATTCATGTGAAGTGTATGCGAGGTATACATGACACTTCGCAATGAATATTATATCTTATCATGAAACATAGAAATGAGATGCAATATGGCGATTTAAGAAGCATTAGAACTCTATTGCTTCGATACGTAGATATCTCCAAACGCTACTTCCTAGAACGGAAGTGTCGCATTTACATTCTTTTGGAAGGAATACGAGTTATACATGACACTTCCCAATGAATATTATATCTTATCAAGAAACGTAGATATCAGAAGCGGTATGACGGTATAAGAAGTATTAGAACTCTATTGCTTCGATACGTAGACATCTGCAAACGCTATTTCCTAGCAAGGAAGTGTCGCATTTACATTCATTTGAAGTGTATGCGAAGTATACATGACACTGCACAGTGAATATTATATCCTATCATGAAACATTGAAATGTGATGCGATATCGCGATTTGAGAAGCATTAGAACTCTATTGCTTCGATACGTAGACATCTGCAAACGCTATTTCCTATCAAGGAAGTGTCGCATTTACATTCTCTTGAAGCGAATACCAGGTATACATGCCACTCCACAATGAATATTATATCTTATCATGAAACATAGAAATGAGATGCGATATGGCGATTTAAGAAGCATTAGAAGTCAATTGCTGCAATACGTAGACATCTAGAAACGCTACTTCCTAGCAAGGAGGAGTCGCATTTACATTCATTTGAAAGGAATACGAAGTATACATGACAATTCACAATGAATATTATATATTATCATGAAACATAGAAATGAGAAGCGATATCGCGTTTTGAGAAGGATTGGATCTATAATCCCACGATACGTAGACATCTGCAAACGCTCTCTCCTAGCAAGGAAGTGTCGCATTTACAATCATTTGAAGTGTATGCGAGGTATACAAGACAATTCGCAATGAATATTTTAACTTATAATGAAGCATAGAAATGAGATGCGGTATTGCGTTTTGAGAAGCATTAGAACTGTAATACTACGATACGCAGAAATCTGCAAGCGCTATTTCCTAGCAAGGAAGTGTCGCATTCACATTAATTTGAAGTGTATGCGAGGTATAAGTAGCCCTTCGCAATGAATATAATATCTTATCAGGAAAAATAGAAATGAGATGCGATATCGCGATTTAGGAAGCATTAGAGCACTATTGCTACGATACGTAGACATCTGCAAACGCTATTTAATAGCAAGGAATTGTCGCATTTACATTCTTTTGATGTGTACACGGGGTATACATAACACACCACAATGAACATTATAGCTTATCACGAAACATAGAAATGAGATGCGATATCGCGTATTAACAAGTTTAGAACTCTATTGCCTTGATACGTAGACATCTGCAAACGCTATTTCCTAGCAAGGAAGTGTCGCATTTACATTCCTTTCAGGTGAATACGAGGTATACATAACACTGCACAATGAATATTATATCTTATCATGAAACATTGAAATGAGATGCGATATCGCAATTTAAGAAGCATTAGAACTCTATTGCTTGGTTACGTAGACATCTGGAAACGCTATTTCCTAGTAAGGAAGTGTCGCACTTACATTCATTTGAAGTGTAGACGAAGAATACATAACACATCGCAATGAATATTGTATCTTTTCATGAAACATTGCAGTGAGATGCGATATCGCGTTTTAAGAAGCATTAGTACCCTATTGCTACGATACGTAGACTTCTGCAAACGCTACTTCCTAGGAAGCAAGTGTCACATTTACATTCTTTTGAAAGGAATACGAGGTATGCATGACAATTCGCAATGAATATTATATATTATCATGAAACATAGAAATGAGAAGCGATATCGCGTTTCGAGAAGCATTGGATCTCTAATACCACGATACGTAGACATCTACAAACGCTATTTCCTAGCAAGGAAGTGTCGCATTTACATACTTTTGAAGTGAATACGAGGTATACATGATACATAGCAATGAATATTATATCTTAACATGAAGCATAGGAATGAGATGCGATATCGCGTTACAAGAAGCATTAGAGCACTATTGTTACGATACGTAGATATCTGCAAACGCTATTTCCAAGCATGGAAGTGTCGCATTTACATTCAATTCAAGTGTCTGCGAGGTATATGTGACACTTCGCAATGAAGATTATATCTTATCATGAAACATAGAGGTGAGAAGCGTTATTGCCTTTTAAAAAGCACTAGAACACTATTGCTACTATACGTAGACATCTGGAAACCCTATTTCCTAGCAAGGAAGTGTCGCAATTACATTCCCTTGAAGTGAATGCGAGGTATACATGACACCTCGCATTGAATATTATATCTTAACATGAAGCATAGAAATGAGATGCGATATAACGATTTATAAAGCATTAGAACACTATTGCTGCGATACGTAGATATCTGGAAACGTTATTTCCTAGCATGGAAGTGTCGCATTTACATTCATTTGAAGTTAATACGAGGTATACATGACACTACACAATGAATATTATATCTTACCATGAAGCATAGAAATGAGATGCGATATGACGATTTAAGAAGCATTAGAATTCTATTGCATCGATACGTAGACATCTGCAAACGCTATTTCCTAGCAAGGATGTGTCGCATTTACATTCATTTCAAGTGTATTCGAGGTATAAATGACACTACGCAATGAATATTATATACTATCATGAAACATAGAAAGGAGAAACGATGTCGCGTTTTGAGAAGCAGTAGAGCACTAATGCTACGATACGTAGACATTTGCAAACGCTATTTCCTAGCAAGGAAGTGTCGCATTTACATTCATTTGAAGTGTATGCGAGGTATACATGACACTAACCAATGAATATTATATACTATCATGAAACATAGAAATGAGAAACGATGTCGCGTTTTGAAGAGCATTAGAGCACTAATGCTACGATACGTAGACATCTACAAACGCAATCTCCTCGCAAGGAAGTGTCGCATTTGCATTCTTTTGAAGTGAATACGGGGTATTCATAACACTGCGCAGTTAATGTTATATCTTATCATGAAACATAGTAATGAAGTGCGATATGGCGATTTAAGAAGCATTAGAATTCTATTGCTTCGATACGTAGACATCTGCAAACGCTATTTCCTAGCAAGGAAGTGTCGCATTTACATTCTTTTGAAAGGAATACGAGGTACACATGACACTTCGCAATGAATATTACATCTTATCATGAAAAATAGGAATAGGATATAGCGTTTGCAGATGCCTCCGTAACGAAGCAATACTGTTCTAGTGCTTCTTAGAACGAGATATTGCATCCCTCTTCTGTGTTTCATGATAAGATATAATATTCATTGCGAAGTGTCATGTACACCTCATATCCACTTTAAATGAATGTAAATGCGACACTTCCTTGCTAGGAAGTAGCGTTTGCAGATGTCTACGTACCGAAGCAATAGATTTCTAATGCTTCTTAAATCGCGATATCTCATCACATTTCTATATTTCATGCTAAGATATAATATTCATTGCGAAGTGTCATGTGTACCCCGCATAATATTCAAATGAATGTAAATGCGACACTTCCGTGCTAGGAAATAGTGTTGGCAGGTGTCTACGTATCGAAGCAATAGAGTCCTAATGCTTCTTAAAACGCGATATCGCTCCTTATTCCTATGTTTCAAGATACGACGTAAAATTCATTGTCGAGTGTTATGTATATCTTATATTCACCTCAAAAGAATGTAAATGCGACACTTCCTTGCTAGGAAATAGCGTTTGCTGATATCTACGTATCGTAGCAATAGGGTTCTAATGCTTCTTATATCGCCATATCGCTCCCCGTTTCTATGTTTCATGATAAGATATAATATTCATTGCGAAGTGTCATGTATTCTCGTCTACACGTCAAAAGAATGTAAATGCGACACTTCCTTGCTAGGAAATAGCGTTTGCAGATGGCTACTTATCGTAGCATTAGAGTTTTCATGCTTCTTAAAACGGGATATCGCATCTCATATCTATGTTTCATGATAAGATATAATATTCATTGCGAAGTGTTATGTATACCGCGTATTCGCTTCAGAAGAATGTAAATGCGACACTTCCCTACTATTAAATAGCGTTTGCAGATGACTACGTATCATAGCAATAGTGTTCTAATGCTTTTTAAGTCGCGATGTCGCATCTCACTTCTATGTTTCATGATAAGAGATAATATTAATTACGAACTGTCATGTATACCTCGCTCACACCTCAAATGAATATAAATGCGGCACTTACTTGGTAGGAAAGAGCGTTGGCAGTTTTCTAAGAATCGAAGCAGTAGAGTTCCAATGCTTCTTAAATCGCGATATCGCTCCTCATTTCTATGTTTCATGATAAGATATAATATGCATTGCGACATGTCATGGATTTCTCGCATACACTTCAAATGAACGTAAATGCGACACTTGCTTGCCAGGAAATAGCGTTTGGAGACGTCTACGTATCGAAGCAATAGAGTTCTAATGCTTCTTAAAACGAGATATCGCGTCTCATTTCTATGTTCCATGATAAGATATAATATTAATTGCGAAGTGTAATGAATACCTTGCATTCACTTCAGAAGAATGTCAATGCGACACATCCTTGCTAGGAAATAGCGTTTGCAGGTGTCTACGTATCGAAGCAATAGAGTTCTAGTGCTTCTTAAAACGAGATATCGCATCTCATTTCTATGTTTCATGATAAGATATAATATTCATTGCAAAGTGTTATGTATACCTCGTATACACTTCAAATGAAGGTAAATGCGACACTTCCTTGCTAGGAAATAGCGCTTGCAGATGTCTACGTATCGAAGCAATAGAGTTCTAATGGTCCTTAAAACGAGATGTCGCATATCATTTCTGTGATTCATGATAAGGTATAATTTTCATTGCGAAGTGTTATGTATACCTCGCATACACTTCAAATGAATGTAAATGCGACACTTCCTTGCTAGGAAATAGCGCTTTCAGATGTCTCGGTATTGAAGTAACAGAATTCTAATGCTTCTTAAATCGCGATATAGCATTTCATTTCTATGTTTCGTGATAAGGTATAATGTTCATTGCGTAGTGTCATGAATACCTCGTATTCACTTTAGAAGAATGTAAATGCGACACATCCATGCTAGGAAATTGCGTTTGGAGATGTCTACGTATCGAAGCAACAAAGTGCTAATGCTCCTTAAAACGGGATATCGCATCTCATTTCTTTGTTTCATGATATGATATAATATTCATTGAGAAGTGTCACTTATACCTCGCATACACTTCAAATGAATGTAAATGCGACACTTCATTGCTAGGAAACAGCGTTTGCAGATGTCTCCGAATCGAAGCAACAGAGTTCTAATGCTGCTTAAATCGCGAGATAGCATTTCATTTCTTTGTTTCATGATAAGATATAATATTCATTGCGAAGTGTCATGTATACCTCGTATTCACTTCAAAAGAATGTAAATGCGACACTTCCTTGCTATTAAATAGCGTTTGCAGATGTCTACGTATCAAAGCAATAGATTTCTAATGTTTCTTAAAACGCGATATCGCATCTCATTTCTATGTTTCATAATAAGATATAATATTCATTGCGAAGTGTCATGTATACCTCGTACTCAATTAAAAAGAATGTAAATGCGACACTTCCTTGCTATTAAATAGCATTTGCAGAGGTCTACGTATCGAAGCAATAGATTTCTAATGTTTCTTAAAACGCGATATCGCATCTCATTTCTCTGTTTCATAATAAGATATAATATTCAATGCGAAGTGTCATGTATACCACGTATTCACTTCAAAAGAATGTAAATGCGACACTTCCTTGCTAGGAAATAGCGTTTGCAGATGTCTACGTATCGAAGCAATAGTGTTCCAATGCATCTTAAGTCGCGGTATCGCATCTCAGTTCTATGTTTCATGATAAGATATAATATCCATTGCGAATAGTCATGTATACCCGTTTTCACCTCTAAAGAATGTAAATGCGCCACTTCCTTGCTAGGAAATAGCGCCTACAGATATCTAAGTATAGTAGCAATAGAGTTCCATTGCTTCTTAAAGCGCGATATCGCGTCTCATTCCAATGTTTCATGACAAGATATAATATTCACTGCGGAGTGTCATGTATACCTCGTATTCACTTCAATAGAATGTAAATGCGACTCTCCCTTGCTAGGAAATAGCGTTTCCAGATGTCTACGTATCGAAATAATAGTGTTCTATTGCTTCTGAAAACGAGATGTCGCATATCATGTCTATGTTTCATGATAAGATATAGTATTCAACGCAAAGTGTCATATATACCTCGTATTCACTTCAAAAGAATGTAAATTCGACACTTCCTTCCTAGGAAATAGCGTTTGCAGATGTCTACGTATCGTAGCAGTAGAGATCTAATGCATCTTAAAACAAGATGTCGCATCTCGTTTCTATGTTTCAAGATAAGGCATAATATTCATTGCGAAGCGTCATGTATACATCGTATTCACCCCAAAAGAATGTAAATGCGACACTTCCTTGCTAGGAAATAGCGTTTGCACATGTCTACGTATCGTAGCAATATTGTTCTAATACCGCTTAAAACGCGATATCGCAACTCATTTCTGTGTTTCATGATAAGATATAATATCCATTGCGAATTGTCATGTATAACCGTATTCACTTCAAAAGAATGTAAATGCGACACTTCCTTCCTAGGAAATAGCGTCTGCAGATATTTACGTATCGCAGGAATAGAGTACTAATGCGTCTTAAAACGCGATATCGCATCTCATTTCTACGTTTCATGATAAGATATAATATCCATTGCGAAGTGTCACTTATACCTCGTATTCACTTCAAATGATTGTAAATGCGACACTTCCTTCCTAGGAAATAGAGTTTGCAGGTGTCTACGTGTCGAAGCAATAGAGTTCTAATGCTTCTTAAAACGCGATATCGCATCTCATTTCTATGTTTCATGATAAGATATAATATCCATTGCGAAGTGTCACTTATACCTCGTATTCACTACAAAAGAATGTAAATGCGACACTTCCTTGCTAGGAAATAGCGTTTGCAGATGTCTATGTATCGAAGCAAAAGATTTCTAATGCCCCTCAAAAACGCGATATGGCATCTCATTTCTATGTTTCACGATAAGATATAATATTCGTTGCGAAGTGTCATGTATAGCTCGTATCCACTTTAAAAGAATGTAAATGCGACTCTTCCTTGCTAGGAAATAGCGACTCCAGATGTCTACGTATCGTAGCATTAGAGTTCTGACGCTTCTTAGAAGGCGATATGGCATCTCCTTTCTATGTTTCATGATAAGATATAATATCCATTGCGAAGAGTCATGTATACCTCGTATTCACTTCAAAAGAATGTAAATGCGACACTTCCCTGCTAGGACATAGCGTTTGCAGATGTCTACGTATCGTAGTAATAGTGTTCTAATGCTTCTCAGAACGCGATATCGCATCTCATTTCTATGCTTCATGATAAGATATAATATCCATTGCGAAGTGTCGTGTATACCTCGTATTCACTTCAAAAGAATGTAAATGCGACACTTCCTTGATAGGATATAGCGTCTCCAGACATCTACGTATCGTAGCAATAGAGTTCTAATGCTTCTTAAAGCGCGATATCGCGTCTCATTTCAATGTTTCATGATAAGATATAATATTCATTGCGAAGTGTCACTTATACCGCGTATTCACTTCAAAAGAATGTAAATGCGACACTTCCTTGCTAGGAAATAGCGTCACCAGATATCTACGAATCGTAGCAATAGTGTACTAATGCTTCTTAAAACGCGATACCGCATCTCATTTCTATGTTTCATGACAAGATATAATATCCATTGCGAAGTGTCATGTATACCTCGAATTCACTTCAAAAGAATGTAAATGCGACGTTTCCATCCTAGGAAATAGCGTTTGCAGATGTCCATGTATCGTAGCAATAGAGTCCTTATGCTTCTTAGAACGAGATGTTGCATTTCATTTCCATGTCTCGTGATAAGATATAATTTCCATTGCGAAGTGTCACTTATACCTCGTATTCACTTCAAATGATTGTAAATGCGACACTTCCTTGCTAGGAAATAGAGTTTGCAGGTGTCTACGTGTCGAAGCAATAGAGTTCTAATGCTTCTTAAAACGCGATATCGCATCTCATTTCTATGTTTCATGATAAGATATAATATCCATTGCGAAGTGTCACTTATACCTCGTATTCACTACAAAAGAATTTAAATGCGACACTTCCTTGCTAGGAAATAGCGTTTGCAGATGTCTATGTATCGAAGCAAAAGATTTCTAATGCCCCTTAAAACGCGATATGGCATCTCATTTCTATGTTTCACGATAAGATATAATATTCGTTGCGAAGTGTCATGTATAGCTCGTATCCACTTTAAAAGAATGAAATGCGACTCTTGCTTGCTAGGAAATAGCGACTCCAGATGTCTACGTATCGTAGCATTAGAGTTCTGACGCTTCTTAAAAGGCGATATGGCATCTCCTTTCTATGTTTCATGATAAGATATAATATCCATTGCGAAGTGTCATGTATACCTCGTATTCACTTCAAAAGAATGTAAATGCGACACTTCCCTGCTAGGACATACCGTTTGCAGATGTCTACGAATCGTAGTAATAGTGTTCTAATACTTCTCAGAACGCGATATCGCATCTCATTTCTATGCTTCATGATAAGATATAATATCCATTGCAAAGTGTCGTGTATACCTCGTATTCACTTCAAAAGAATGTAAATGCGACACTTCCTTGATAGGATATAGCGTCTCCAGACATCTACGTATCGTAGCAATAGAGTTCTAATGCTTCTTAAAGCGCGATATCGCGTCTCATTTCAATGTTTCATGATAAGATATAATATTCATTGCGAAGTGTCATGTATACCTCGTATTCACTTCAAAAGGATGTAAATGCGACACTTCCTTGCTAGGAAATAGCGTTTGCAGATGTCTACGTATCGTACCAAAAGTGTCCTAATGCTCTTAAATCGCGATATCACATTTCATTTCTATGTTTCGTGCTAAGATATAATATTCATTGCGAAGTGTCATGTATACATCGTATTCACTTCAAATGAGTGTAGAGGCGACACTTCCTTGCTAGGAAATAGCGCTTGCAGACATCTACGTATCGTAGCAATAGAGTTCTAGTGCTTCTTAAATCGCGATATCGCATCTCATTTCTATGTTTCATGATAAGATATAACATTCATTGAGCAGTGTTATGTATACGTCGCGCACACTTCAAATAATTGTAAGTGCGACACTTCCTTGCTAGGAGATTGCGTTTGCAGTTGTCTACGTGTCGAAGCAATATAGTTCCAATGCTTCTTAAAACGAGATATCGCATCTCATTTCAATGTTTCGTGATAAGACATAATATTCATTGCGATGTGTTGTGTATACCTCTTCCACACTTCAAAAGGATGTAAACGTCACACATCCTTGCTAGGAAATGCGTTTCCATGTGTCTAGGTATCGAAGCAATGGAGTTCTAATGCTTCTTAAAACGCGAAGTCGCATCACATTTCTATGTTTCATGACAAATTATAATATTCATTGCGAAATTTTAGGTATGCCTCGTCTGCACTTCAAAGGAATGTAAATGCCACACATCCTTGCTAGGAAATGCGTTTCCAGATGCATACGTATCGAAGCAATGTAGTTCTAATGCTTCTTAAAACGCGATATCGCATCTCATTTCTATGCTTCATGATAAGATATAATATCCATTGCAAAGTGTCGTGTATACCTCGTATTCACTTCAAAAGAATGTAAATGCGACACTTCCTTGATAGGATATAGCGTCTCCAGACATCTACGTATCGTAGCAATAGAGTTCTAATGCTTCTTAAAGCGCGATATCGCGTCTCATTTCAATGTTTCATGATAAGATATAATATTCATTGCGAAGTGTCACTTATACCGCGTATTCACTTCAAAAGAATGTAAATGCGACACTTCCTTGCTAGGAAATAGCTTCACCAGATATCTACGAATCGTAGCAATAGTGTACTAATGCTTCTTAAAACGCGATACCGCATCTCATTTCTATGTTTCATGACAAGATATAATATCCATTGCGAAGTGTCATGTATACCTCGAATTCACTTCAAAAGAATGTAAATGCCACGTTTCCATCCTAGGAAATAGCGTTTGCAGATGTCCATGTATCGTAGCAATAGAGTCCTTATTCTTCTTCGAACGAGATGTTGCATTTCATTCCCATGTCTCGTGATAAGATATAATTTCCATTGCGAAGTGTCACTTATACCTCGTATTCACTTCAAATGATTGTAAATGCGACACTTCCTTGCTAGGAAATAGAGTTTGCAGGTGTCTACATGTCGAAGCAATAGAGTTCTAATGCTTCTTAAAACGCGATATCGCATCTCATTTCTATGTTTCATGATAAGATATAATATCCATTGCGAAGTGTCACTTATACCTCGTATTCACTACAAAAGAATGTAAATGCGACACTTCCTTGCTAGGAAATAGCGTTTGCAGATGTCTATGTATCGAAGCAAAAGATTTCTAATGCCCCTTAAAACGCGATATGGCATCTCATTTCTATGTTTCACGATAAGATATAATATTCGTTGCGAAGTGTCATGTATAGCTCGTATCCACTTTAAAAGAATGAAATGCGACTCTTGCTTGCTAGGAAATAGCGACTCCAGATGTCTACGTATCGTAGCATTAGAGTTCTGACGCTTCTTAAAAGGCGATATGGCATCTCCTTTCTATGTTTCATGATAAGATATAATATCCATTGCGAAGTGTCATGTATACCTCGTATTCACTTCAAAAGAATGTAAATGCGACACTTCCCTGCTAGGACATACCGTTTGCAGATGTCTACGTATCGTAGTAATAGTGTTCTAATACTTCTCAGAACGCGATATCGCATCTCATTTCTATGCTTCATGATAAGATATAATATCCATTGCAAAGTGTCGTGTATACCTCGTATTCACTTCAAAAGAATGTAAATGCGACACTTCCTTGATAGGATATAGCGTCTCCAGACATCTACGTATCGTAGCAATAGAGTTCTAATGCTTCTTAAAGCGCGATATCGCGTCTCATTTCAATGTTTCATGATAAGATATAATATTCATTGCGAAGTGTCATGTATACCTCGTATTCACTTCAAAAGGATGTAAATGCGACACTTCCTTGCTAGGAAATAGCGTTTGCAGATGTCTACGTATCGTAGCAAAAGTGTCCTAATGCTCTTAAATCGCGATATCACATTTCATTTCTATGTTTCGTGCTAAGATATAATATTCATTGCGAAGTGTCATGTATACATCGTATTCACTTCAAATGAGTGTAGAGGCGACACTTCCTTGCTAGGAAAGAGCGCTTGCAGACATCTACGTATCGTAGCAATAGAGTTCTAGTGCTTCTTAAATCGCGATATCGCATCTCATTTCTATGTTTCATGATAAGATATAACATTCATTGAGCAGTGTTATGTATACGTCGCGCACACTTCAAATAATTGTAAGTGCGACACTTCCTTGCTAGGAGATTGCGTTTGCAGTTGTCTACGTGTCGAAGCAATATAGTTCCAATGCTTCTTAAAACGAGATATCGCATCTCATTTCAATGTTTCGTGATAAGACATAATATTCATTGCGATGTGTTGTGTATACCTCTTCCACACTTCAAAAGGATGTAAACGTCACACATCCTTGCTAGGAAATGCGTTTCCATGTGTCTAGGTATCGAAGCAATGGAGTTCTAATGCTTCTTAAAACGCGAAGTCGCATCACATTTCTATGTTTCATGACAAGATATAATATTCATTGCGAAATTTTAGGTATGCCTCGTCTGCACTTCAAAGGAATGTAAATGCCACACATCCTTGCTAGGAAATGCGTTTCCAGATGCATACGTATCGAAGCAATGTAGTTCTAATGCTTCTTAAAACGCGATATCGCATCTCATTTCTATGTTGCATGATAAGATATAATATTCATTGCGAAGTGTTATGTATACCTCGTCTACACTCCAAAAGGATGTAAATGCCACACTTCCTTGCTAGGAAATAGTGTTTCCAGTGGTTGACTTATCGGAGCAATCGAGTTCTATTGCTTCATTCAACACGATGTCGCAAGTCATTTCAATGATTCATGGTAAATTGCATTGTTCTATGCAATATGTTACATTTGTCTGCATCTAGACCTTAGAAGGATGTGAATTCTATACTTACTTGCAACAGAATATCTTTTCCAGATCTCTACGTGTCCAAGCAAGACATTTATGGTACTTCATGCAACGCAATGTCGCATCTCATTTCAACGTTTCAAAGCAAAGAATCTGTAATCATATATCCATAACATTATGCTTAACTGTTAGAGGTCTTCAATAGAATGTGAACTATATAATTCCATGCAACGGCATGGCGCTCCGTAGTGTCTGTCTGTTAAAGCAATCGGGCTAGAATTCTCCATGCAATGCGCTGGCGCATCCCATTTCATCGTTTGAAAGTAAGAATGCTGTCATCTCTTATGCATAGCTCTATGCTTATCTGCTTTAAAACTTCATAAGAATGTAAATTCTACAGCTCCATGCAACAGGATTGCCCTTCGTAGTGTCTACATGTCGAGACAATAGAGTACTAATGCATTATACAATGCCATGACTCATCTCATTTCAACGTTTCGAATTAAGTAAGCTGTAATCTTCCATGAAAAGCATTATAATTATCTGCTTCTACTCTACAATAGAATGTGAATTCTATAGATCCAAGAAACAGGAGGGCAGGCCCTCCACCATCCTACTGCCTGCCCTGATGCGGGCAAAGGATTCCCAGGGCCACTCAAACCGCGACCAACATCTATCTTATACTCTAACCGATTCATCGTTATGCGTTTTCCATTAAGCTTGCCGGGATCAGTGATATTGATTCGCTCAATCTAAATTATTATTTTCTTTTTAAGTTTCTCGATTTTTTTAGTTTCTCTCACGATATCGTCTATTTCGTTGTACCTTACCCTTACAGTATGGTATATAATCTATTGTTTGATATTTCTAGGATTTCCTCTTAATAAATGCAATGCTTCTACATATTTTCTTTCTCTTTCTCTTTAGTTACATTGTTGCTATTTTATGCTTTTCACCCTCCACATTCCCTCTCTACACCATCTCGGAACAGGCATTATACGATTACTGCAGGATGACGCCCCGGTCTCGTTACACCGAGATCGAGTGTTCTCTCTTGCATCCGTTGATTTATATATGTTATATATTGGAGAATATTTCCTCTTATCCTTTGTATTTTTCGAATGAAATTACATTGACAGAGGTACGAGCTAGTTCTGCACGCCTATTTGAAACAACATTAAATCACCTTGTTAAACAATAATATATTAAATGTGACTTGGACTTTTAAATTTGAATTTATAAACATCTAACAGGTAAATATGTTTTTCTTACTATTCATATCATTATACATTCAGTGATTTATTGTGTGCTGTGATTTGATATATTAACTGCTTGATTATATTTTGCAATGAACTTTGCGTACCAAACATTGTTTTTACTCCTGATGGGAGTGGATAGTTCTTCGTTTTATATTCTTATATCGCATTCATTATAAAAGTATATGATATCCTTCTTATGCAGTCATGTATAATTGTGTACTGTGACGGTTTTTCCCGTTTCAATCCTCAAGAAAAGGGTATATAGAACCAATAATAACGGGGTATCCAGTAGTTTAATTCGGGGTTATATCGGGGTACAGAATATCCGCGTGATTCGGCAACGCGAAGTACAGAACAATAAATTTCCTATCCAGCGAGTATTTCGAAGCTGCGAGGCTGGGACTTTTTGGGCGCCAGATACTCAAAAAGTAGCAAAAACTAGTAAACCACGCAACCCGGGGAAACCCGGTTCAAGATAACCATCGAAATTTCGAAATACTCTTTCGCTCGACTGCTTCTAGCCGAGTGCGCAAATTAGGGTCGCGGGATACTGAACTCAGGGCTTTTTTCTAGATTGCCTTGACGCGGTATTACAAAAGGGTATACGACACGCCGCGAATGACCGTGGATCACCACCCGTTATACAATACAAATTACAAGTCTGAAGATGTAGATGCAATTAATGTCCGATATTTTACGTGATCGAATCGACGTATCGAGTGAGGCTATGAAATATAAAAATCTTTTACTATTCATCGACCCCTTTACATGTTAAATGAATGATTAGTTCTGCAAGACAAGAAGCCTGAATTAGTGAGATATCTAGGAACATAAGTAATTTGTAAGTATCTTTTCTCTTCGAAATATTTGCCTTTGCATAGAATAGAACGTATAGATATATTTGCCTGTTTTGTACCCATTTCGGTCCAATTCTATTATAGCCTTTGAGCAGAAGTAATATTGATTATACTTGATTTTTGCAATAGTTCTTTGATTAACAGATTTTATTAACCTAGAATCATCATTTGACGGATGTATCAATCTACTTTGTAGCTCCATCAGTTTCTTTTTCTGCTCGCTACTTTCCATTTTCAGTTCCGTATACTTATCCTTTATCATCATCATATATGTGGCGTAGAATTACAATAACTTTTTGTCCTCAAATTTTGCGGATATTTCAATTAAATTTCCTTTGATTAAATAAACGGAAATTAAAAAACAGTGGCACGTACCATTTCTTGGAAACGTTGTATCGTAATTTGCATCTGACTGTTTTGAAAGGCACGCACTTTACTTAACGTTTGCAATGATTCGGTTAGCGAAGTAAAGAAATATTCTACTTTCGAAATTGTTGGCTCTTGTAATTCTAAGGCAAATATATTCATCTGTCGACATCGTCAACATTGTTTTTTGGCAAAATTTCAGAAAAACAAATGTATTATAAGTAAAATAATAAACATCATAATATTAAATTTAACTCTGTTCATCGTTGCCTTGTTGGACACATCCATAACAATATACAGGGTGGGGCAGTAATAATTAGCACCTCAGATATCCACGAAGCTATAAGTTTCATAGAAGTTTTTGCTAATATAAAATTGCATAGTACAAAGGGCCCATCCGTTGATGAAAATAGTTTTTTTGTAAGTGGAGTTATGTTGGACATATGAAGGTTACCTTCATTTTTTGAAATGAATTGGTATGTCCATTCTTCCGTAATACGATAGAGCATTTTAAAGCAAGTTTAACGATCTGTAACATGAAGGCATTGAAGGTTACAAAAAGTAAAGAAAGGCGATAATACTCACGGTTTTGATAGTAATTGAACCATACGTATTGTAAACAGTGGTGGAAGGCGTAATACTTACCGTTTACTTCACTGTGAATGAACACTTTTCGAAGGGCATTTCAATAGCTTGCAGCATAAGTTAAACATGATAAGATTAGTATTGAAAAATCGGTTCGAATACGTTTGGTTAGGCTGTTCTTTGTGTCGTTCATTTTATAAGTACTGAGCTGCGGATTCCTGAGGACAGCTCACAAAATTGTTGAACTATGGAAGATTATCATTGTGAATTTGAATCAAAAGGTAATTAAATTCCATTAGATTGTAAACAGATCTCAATGTTTCATTTTAGATATTAAGATTAAATACTCTTTACAAAACTACAAGAATGGATACATACCTTTCTGTTATTATTATTTCATAAAGAATTATAATTGCAATTATATAGTTCATTACGATAAGAAATATTTCTCAGAAAATTCTAAATATAAAATTAAAGAATCAAGTAAAACATTTTTAATAATTACGAATATGAAAAATACTTGAACATTCCAATAGAAAGATGTCTAAACAGGAGTTAGAAAAGTCAAACATTCAATTTCAATTCCATAATTCATCTATAAGAGGTAAAATGTTTTGAAACCTTTAATTACAGTCTCTAATGCAAGCAGTTGGGCAGTATTTCAATTTTTAAGAAAATTGATGAAAGTCAACCATTTTGAAGTGGTCAGAATCTTTGTCGTTTGAGCAATAAATGAATAACAAATAACTGCATAAATTCCAGGCTTAAAAACTTATGGATTAAATCCTATGCAGACTCGTTTATGAGCGAGTTACTAAATAATAATCCACACTAAGTAATCATTTTAAAACTTAAACGATTACATCTCGCGAACTTTCGAAGATATCAGAAGCGTGAAAAGTATGTGGTTTACCAAAAACTCTTCTAAAAGAACGGACGAAGCCAATAGAAATCTTTGTTGAAGTAAGCAAGTTCTAAAGTTCTAAGCAACGCGATGGCCCTTATCTGCCTATGTTTCATAGCAAGTAAGTTCTGAATTTCTATGAAATCCGATGGAATTCCTCACTACTAACGTTTCAAAGTAAGTTCTAAAATTCTCAATTCTACGTTTAAAACTATGTGTGTCCTATATATCTATGTAAAGTGATGGTTCCTATTAGTTGTGACGGAAACCTATATATAGTAAGTCAGGGAAGCTCGAAGGGGTTAATTATTTAAATGCTTTAAAGTGTAAAACGTACTTTAATCTAAAGCGATCTATCGTTCCAAGGTATCCGCTCACGTACAACTTTTCTTGGACGACAGCTGCTGAGAAAGTAGCAAAGGGATAGACTACACGACCCCGGGAACCCTGGGGCGGAACAACCCTTGAAATTTCGAAAGGCTCCTCCTCTCGACTACGCCTAGCCAAGTACACACACTCAGGTCGCGAGATACTGAAGTGACGGCATGTTTATTTATGGTCTCGACGTGGGTTTAACTAACAAGGGCTACGGGAAACTACGCAACACGCCGCGAATTACCGGGTATCATAACTCGCTTCACGATATAAGACAATATACAATATGCGACACAAGAAATGGGACGCTTTAGCGAATAAGCGCTCACGCTCTCTTCTTCAGGTTCCTTGAATTCGCTGTTGGTCCTCGGGTCTCCTGCATCCTCCTCGTGGCTCCTTGGTGGAGTGGGCTGTAGGCTTCAGTATTGTTCGGGTCCATCGATCAGTGGATTTCGGCGATTTCCTCTTCTCGCCTGCTTGGGCGTCCCTGAGGGGATCCTCCTGATCATTTAAATTGCATAGCGCCTCGCGCGCCGTGCTCCCATAGCCCGCCTGCAGGGCCGCTGGACTTTTGACTTCTCTTTAGGGGGTTAAGGATGGTTGAGGACCTTCTCACATCCCAGAGCATTATAAAGCACAAAAGCAGATAAGCATAATGCGATGCATAGAGCTTTACAACCTTCTAACTTACTTTGAACTGTTTATATGAAATGCAATATTGAGGTGCATGAAGCATGACAAATTAAATGCTTCGGCACCTGGACATCTAGAAACGCTATCCCCGGGCAAGAAAGTGTAGGGTTCACACTCAATTCATATGCAGAAGCAGATAAACATAACGCGATGCTATGAATATTACATCTTATCATGAAATATAGAAGTAAGATGCGCAGCCGCGTTTTACGAAGCATTATAACTCTATTGCTTCTAAACCTTCAGATATAGAAACGATATTCCGTAGCAAGGAAGTGATGCATTTACATTCATTTGAAGTGTAGAGGAGATATAAATAACGCGTTGCATTGAAATTACATCTTATCATGTGACTTAGAACTGACATCCGATATCGCGTTTATTAAAGAGTTAGAAATCTATTGCTTCGATGCGTAGACATGTAGAAACGCAATTTCCTAGCAAGGAAGTGTGGTATTTACATTCTTTTGAAGTGTATGCGAGGTATACATGACACTTCGCAATGAATAGTACATCTTATCATGAAACATAGAAATTAGATGCGATACCGCGTTTTAAGAAGCATTAGAACTCTATTGCTACGATACGTAGACATCTGCAAACGCTATTTCCTAGCAAGGCAGTGTCGCATTGTCATTCTTTTGAAGTGAATACGAGGTATACATGACACTTCGATATGAATATTATATCTTATCATGAAACATACAAATTAGATGCGATATCGCGATTCAAAAAGCATTGGAACTCTATTGCTACGATACGTAGACATCTGCAAACGCTATTTCCTAGCAAGAAACTATCGCATTTACATTCATTTGAAGTGTAGACTAGGAATTCATAACACTTCACAATGAATATTATATCTTATCATGAAACATAGAAATGAGATGCGATATCGCGATTTGAGAAGCATTAGAAATCTATTGCTGCGATACGTAGACATCCGCAAACGCTATTTCCCAGCAAGGAAGTTTCGCATTTACATTCTTTTGAAGTGAGTACGAAGTATACATGACTCTTCGCAATGAATGTTATATCTTATCACGAAACATAGAAATGTTTTGCGATATCGCATTTTAAGAAGCATTAGAACTCTATTGCTACGATTCGTAGACATCTGCAAACGCTATTTCCTAGCAAGGAAATGCCGCCCTTACATTCATTTGAAGTGTATGCGACGTATACATGACACTTCGCAATGAATAGTATATCTTATCATGAAACGTAGAAATTGGATGCGATTACGCGTTTTAAGCAGCATTGGAACTCTATGGCTACGATACATAGACACCTGCAAACGCTATTTCCTGGCAAGGAATAGTCGTATTTACATTCTCTAGAAGTGAATACGAGGTATACATGCTACTTCGCAATAAAAATTATATCTTATCATGTAGCATAGAAATGAGATGCGATATCGTGTTTTAAGGAGCTTTAGAACTCTATTGCTTCGATACGTAGACGTTTGCAAACGCTATTACCTAGCGAGAAAGTGTCGCATTTACATTCTTTAGATGTGAATACGAGGTATAAGTGACACTTCGCAAATAATAATAGATCTTATCATGAAACATAGAAATGAGATGCGATATCGTGTATTAAGAAGCATTTGAGCACTATTGCGTCGATACATAGACATCTGCAAACGCTGTTTCCTAGCAAGAATGTGTCGCATTTACATTCATTTGAAGTGTATGCGAGGTATAAGTGACAATTCGCAATGAATAACAGATCTTATCATGAAACATAGAAATGAGATGCGATATCGTGTTTTAAGAAGCTCAAGAACTCTATTGCTTCGATACGTAGACACTTGCAAACGATATTACCTAGCAAGGAAGTGTCGCATTTACATTCTTTAGCTGTGTATACGAGGCATACATGACACTTCGTAATGAATATCATATCTTAACATGAAACATAGAAATGCGATGCGATATCCCGCTTTAAGAAGCATTAGAACTATTGGTACGATACGTAGAACTCTGCAAACGCTATTTCCTGGCAAGGAAGTGTCGCATTAACATTCTTTTGAAGTGAATAGGAGTTACACATGACACTTCGCAATGAATATTATACCTTATCATGAAACATAGGAATGAGTTGGGATATCTCGTCTTAAGAAGCATTAGAACACTATTGCTTCGATACGTAGATACCTGTAGGCGCTATTTCCCAGCAAGGAAGTGTCGCATTTACATTCTTCTGATGTGAATACGAGGTATACATGACACTTCGCAATGAATATCATATCTTAACATCAAACGTAGAAATGAGATGCAATATCGCGTTTTAAGAAGCGTTAGAACTCTATTGCTACGACACATAGACCTCTGCAAACGCTATTTCCTAGAAAGGAAGTGTGGCATTTACATTCTTTTGAAGTGAAGAGGAGCTGTACATGACACTTCGCAATGAATACTATACCCTATCATGAAACATAGAAGTGAGATGCGATATCGCGTTTTAAGCAGTAATAGAACTCTATTGATACGATACGTAGATATCTGGAGACGCTATTTCCTACCAAGGAAGTGTCGCATTTACATTCTTCTGAAGTGAATACGAGGCATACATGACACTTCGCAATGAATATTATATCTTATCATGAAACATAGAAATGTGATGCGATATCGCCTTTTAAGATGTGTCAGAACACTATTTCTACGGTACGAAGACATCTGCAAACGTCATTTCCCAGCAAGGAAGTGTCGCATTTACATTCATTCGATGTGAATACGAGGTATACATGACACTTCGCAATGAATATTATATCTTATCATGAAATATAGTAATGAGATGCGAAATCTCATTTTAAGAAGCATGAGAGCTCTATTGCTTCGATACATAGACATCTGCAAACGCTGTTTCCTAGCAAGGAAGTGTCGCATTTACATTCTTCTGAAGTGAATACGAGGCATACATGACACTTCGCAATGAATATCATATCTTATCATGAAACTTAGAAATGAGATGCGATATCGCGTTTTAGGAAGTGTCAGAACTCTTTTTCTATCATACGAAGACATCTGCAAACGTCATTTCCTAGCAAGTAAGTGTCGTATTTTCATACTTTTGATGTGAATACGAGGTATACATGACACTTCGGAATTGATATTATATCTTATCATGAAACATAGAAATCAGATGCGATATCGCGTTTTAAGAAGCATTAGATCACTACTGCCTCGATAGGTAGACATCTGCAAACGCTATTTCCTAGTAAGGAAGTGTCGCATTTACATTCATTTGAAGTGAATACGAGGTATATGTGACACTTCGCAATGAATAATAGATCTTATCACGAAACATAGAAATGAGATGCCATATCGTGCTTTAAGAAGCTTAGAACACTATTGCTTCGATACGTAGACATTTGCAAACGCTATTACCTTGCAAGGAAGTGTCGCATTTACATTCCTTAGATGTGAATACGAGGAATACATGACACTTAGCAATGAATATTATATCTTGTCATGAAACATTGAAATGAGATGCGATATCCCGTTTTAAGAAGCATAAGAAACACTATTTCCTAGCAAGGCTGTGTCGCATTTACATTCGTTTGAAGTGAATAAGAGGCATACATGACACTTCGCAATGAATATTATACCTTATCACGAAACATTGGAATGAGATGCGATATGGCGTTTTAAGCTGTATTAGAACTCTATTGCTACGATACGTAGACATATTCAAACGCTATTTCCTAGCATGGATGTGCCGCATTTACTTTCTTTTGAAGTGAATACGAGGTATACTTGACATTTCGCCATGAATATTATAACTTATCACGAAACATAGAAATGAGATGCGATATGGCGTTTTAAGAAGCATTAGAACTCTATTGCTACGATACGCAGACATCTGCAAACGCTAGCTCCTAGCATGGAAGTTTAGCATTTACATTCTTTTAAAGTGAAAACGAGATGTACATGACACTTCGCAATGAATATTATATCTTATCGTGAAACATAGATGTGCGATGCGATATGGCGTTTTAGGAAGCATTAGAACTCTATTGCTACGGTACGTAGACATCTGCAAACAATGTTTCCTAGGAAGGAAGTGTCGTATTTACATTCTTTTGAAGTGAATACGAGGTATACATAACACTTCGCAATGAATATTAAACCTTATCACGAAACATAGGAATGAGATGCGACATCTCGTTTTAAGAAGCATTAGAACTCTATTCCTACAATGCGTAGACATCTGCAAATGTTACTTCCTAGCAAGGAAGTGTCGCATTTACTTTCTTTTGAAGTGGATATGAGGTTTACATAACATTCCACAATGAATATTATATCTTATTACGAAACATAGAAATGAAATACGACTTCTCATTTGATGAAGCATTAGAACTCTATTGCTACGATACGTAGACATCTGCAAACGCTACTTCCAAGCAAGTTAGTGTCGCATTTACATTCATTTGAAGTGAATACGAGGTATTATAAGTGAAACTTCGCAATGAATAATAGATCTTATTATGCAACATAGAAGAGAGATGCGATATCGTGTTTTAAGAAGCTTTAGAACTCTATTGCTACGATACGTAGACATCTGCAAACGCTATTTCCTAGGATGGAAGTGTCGTATTTACTTTCTGTTGAAGCGAATTCGATGTATAGATGACACTTCGGAATGAATATTATAACTTATCACGAAACATAGAAATGAGATGCGATATCGCGACCTAAGAAGCACTAGAATTTTATTGCTACAATACGTAGGCATCTGCAAACGCTATTTCCTAGCAAGGAATAGTCGCATTTACATTCATTTGAAGTGAATACGAGGTATACATGACACTTCGCAATGAATATTATATCTTATCATGAAGCATAGAAGTGAGATGCGATATCGCGTTTTGAGAAGCATTTGGACCCTTTTGTTACGATACGCTGGCATCTGCAGACGCTATTTCCTAGCAAGGAGTAGTCGCATTTACATTCCTGTGAAGTGAATACGAGGTATACATGACACATCGGAATGGATATTATATCTTATTATGCAACAGAGAAGTGAGATGCGATATCGTGTTTTAAGAAGCTTTAGAACTCTAGTGCTTCGATACGTAGACATTTGCAAACGCTATTACCTAGCAAGGAAGTGTCGCATTTACATTCTTTAGATGTGAATACGAGGAATACATGACACTTCGCAATGAATATTATATCTTGTCATGAAACATAGAAATGAGATGCTATATCGCGTTTTAAGAAGTAATAGAACTCTGTTGCTACCATACGTAGACAGTTGCTAAAGCTATTTCCTAGAAAGGATATGTCGCATTTACATTCTTTTGAAGTGAGGAGGAGGTGTACATGACACTTCGCAATGAATATTATACCTTAACATGAATCATAGAAGTGAGATGCGATATCGCGTTTTAAGCAGTTTTGGAACTCTATTGCTACGATACCTAGATATCTGGAGACGCTATTTCCTAGCAAGGAAGCGTCGCATTTACATTCTTTGGCTGTGTATACGAGGAATACATGACACTTCGCAATGAATATTATATCTTATCACGAAACATAGAAATGAAATTGCGACATCTCGTTTTAAGAAGCATTAGAACCCTATTGCTACGATACGTAGACATCTGCAAACTATATTCCCGAAGATGGAAACGTCGCATTTACATTCTTTTGAAGTGAATACGAGGTATACATGACACTTCACAATGAATATTATATCTTATCATGAAGCATAGAAGTGAGATGCGATATCGCGTTTTGAGAAGCATTAGGACCCTTTTGCTACGATACGCTGGCATCTGCAGATGCTATTTCCTAGCAAGGAGTAGTCGCATTTACATTCCTGTGAAGTGAATACGAGGTATACATGACACATCGGAATGGATATTATATCTTATTATGCAACATAGAAGTGAGATGCGATATCGTGTTTTAAGAAGCTTTAGAACTCTAGTGCTTCGATACGTAGACATTTACAAACGCTATTACCTAGCAAGGAAGTGTCGCATTTACATTCTTTAGATGTGAATACGAGAAATACATGACACTTCGCAATGAATATTATATCTTGTCATGAAACATAGAAATGAGATGCTATATCCCGTTTTAAGAAGTAATAGAACTCTGTTGCTACCATACGTAGACATTTGCAAAAGCTATTTCCTAAAAAGGAAATGTCGCATTTACATTCTTTTGAAGCGAGGAGGAGGTGTACATGACACTTCGCAATGAATATTATACCTTAACATGAATCATAGAAGTGAGATGCGATATCGCGTTTTAAGCAGTTTTGGAACTCTATTGCTACGATACCTAGATATCTGGAGACGCTATTTCCTAGCAAGGAAACGTCGCATTTACATTCTTTGGCTGTGTATACGAGGAATACATGACACTTCGCAATGAATATTATATCTTGGCTCGAAACATAGAAATGAAATGCGACATCTCGTTTTAAGAAGCATCAGGACCCTTTTGCTACGATAAGTAGACATCTGCAAACGATATTCCCAAGGATGGAAACGTCGCATTTACATTCTTTTGAAGTGCATACGAGATATACATGAGACTTCGCAATGAATATTATATCTATCACGAAACATATAGATGAGATGCGATATCGCCATTTATGTAGCATTAGGACTCTATTGCTACGATACGTAGACATCTGCAAACGCTATTTCCTAGCAAACAAAAGTCGCATTTACATTCTTTTGAAGTGAATACGAGGTATACATGACACTTCGCAATGAATATTATATCTTATCATGAAACATAGAAGAGGGATGCGATATCGCGATTTAAGTAGCAGTAGAACTCTATTCCTACGATACGTAGACATCTGCAAACGCTATTTCCTAGGAAGCAATAGTCGCATTTACATTCTTTTGAAGTGAATACGAGGTATACATGACACTTCGGAATGAATATTATAACTTATAACGAAACATAGAAATGAGAAGCGATATCGCGATCTAAGAAGCATTAGAACTCCATTGCTACGATACCTAGACATCTGCAAACGCTATTTCCTAGCATGGAAGTGTCGCATTTACATTCTTTTGAAGTGAATTTGAGGTATACATGACACTTCGGAATGAATATTATAACTTATCACGAAGCATAGAAATGAGATACGACATCGCGATCTAAGAATCATTAGAAATCTATTGCTACGATACGTAGACATCTGAATACGCTATTTCCTAGCATGGAGGTGTCGCATTTACATTCTTTTGAAGTGAATTTGAAGTGTACAGGACACTTCGCAATGAATATTGTCTCTTATAACGAAACATAGAGATGAGATGCAATATCGCGATTTAAGTAGCATTAGAACTCTATTGCTACGATACGTAGACATCTCCAAACGCTATTTCCTAGCATGGACGTGTCGCACTTACATTCTTTTGAAGTGAATTTGAGGTATACATGACACTTCGGAATGAATATTATAACTTATCACGAAGCATAGAAATGAGATTCGATATCGCGATCTAAGAATCATTAGAAATCTATTGCTACGATACGTAGACATCTGAATACGCTATTTCCTAGCATGGAAGTGTCGCACTTACATTCTTTTGAAGTGAATTTGTGGTGTACAGGACACTTCGCAATGAATATTACATCTTATCACGAAACATAGAGATGAGATGCGATATCGCGATTTAAGTAGCATTAGAACTCTATTGCTACGATACGTAGACATCTGCAAATGCTATTTCCTAGCAAGGAAGAGTCGCACTTACATTCGTTTGGAGTGAATGCGAGGTATACAAGACACTTCGCCATGAATATTATATCTTATCACGAAACATTGAAATGAAATGCGACATCTCGTATCAAGAAGCATTAGGACCCTTTTGCTACGATACGTAGACATCTGCAAACGCTATTTCCTAGGATGGAAACGTCGCAATTACATTCTTTTGAAGTGAATACGAGGTATACATGACACTTCGGAATGAATATTATAACTTATAACGAAACATAGAAATGAGATGCGATATCGCGATCTAAGAAGCATTAGAACTCTATTGCTACGATACGTAGACATCTGCAAACGCTATTTCCTAGCAAGCAATTGTCGCATTTACATTCTTTTGAAGTGAATACGAGGTGTACATGACACTTCGCAATGAATATTACATCTTATCACGAAACATAGAGATGAGATGCGATATCGCGATTTAAGTAGCATTACAACTCTATTGCTACGATACGTAGACATCTGAATACGCCATTTCCTAGCAAGGAAGAGTCGCATTTACATTCGTTTGGAGTGAATGCGAGGTGTACAAGACACTTCGCCATGAATATTATATCTCATCATGAAACATAGAAGAGAGATGCGATATCGCGTTTTAAGAAGCATTAGAACTCTATTGCCTCGACCCGTAGATATCTGCAGACGCTATTTCCTAGCATTGAAGGGTCGCATTTATATTCTTTTGAACTGAATACGAGGTATACATGACACTTCGCAATGAATATTATATCTTATCATGAAGCATAGAAGGGAGATGCGATATCGCGTTTTAAGAAGCATTAGAACTCTGTGGCCTCGATGCGGAGACATCTGCAAACGCTATTTCCTAGCATGGAAGTGTCGCACTTACGTTCTTTTGAAGTGAATACGATGTATACATGACACTTCGCAATGAGAATTATATCTTATCACGAAACATATAAATGAGATGCGATATCGCGATTTAAGTAGCATTAGAACTCTATTGCTACGATACGTAGACATCTGCAAGCGCTATTTCCTAGCAAGCAATAGTCGCATTTACATTCTTTTGCAGTGAATACGAGGTATACATGACACTTCGTTATGAATATTATATCTTATCATGAAGCATAGAAATGTGATGCGATATCGCGTTTTGAGAAGCAATAGAACTCTATTGCTACGATACGTAGACATCTGCAAACGCTATTTCCTAGCAAGGAAGATTCGCATTTGCATTCTCTTGAAGTGAATACGAGGTATACATGACACTTCGGAATGAATATTATAACTTATAACGAAACATTGAAATGAGATGCGATATCGCGATCTAAGAAGCATTAGAACTCCATTGCTACGATACCTAGACATCTGCAAACGCTCTTTCCTAGCATGGAATTGTCGCATTTACATTCTTTTGAAGTGAATTTGTGGCATACATGACACTTCGGAATGAATATTATAACTTATCACGAAGCACAGAAATGAGATACGATATCGCGATCTAAGAATCATTAGAAACCTATTGCTACGATACGTAGACATCTGAATACGCTATTTCCTAGCATGGAAGTGTCGCATTTACATTCTTTTGAAGTGAATTTGAAGTGTACAGGACACTTCGCAATGAATATTGTATCTTATAACGAAACATAGAGATGAGATGCGATATCGCGATTTAAGTAGCATTAGACCTCTATTGCTACGATACGTAGACATCTGCAAACGCTATTTCCTAGCATGGAAGTGTCGCATATACATTCTTTTGAAGTGAATTTGAGGTATACATGACACTTCGGAATGAATATTATAACTTATCACGAAGCATAGAAATGAGATTCGATATCGCGATCTAAGAATCATTAGAAATCTATTGCTACGATACGTAGACATCTGAATACGCTATTTCCTAGCATGGAAGTGTCGCATTTACATTCTTTTGAAGTGAATTTGTGGTGTACAGGACACTTCGCAATGAATATTACATCTTATCACGAAACATAGAGATGAGATGCGATATCGCGATTTAAGTAGCATTACAACTCTATTGCTACGATACGTAGACATCTGAATACGCCATTTCCTAGCAAGGAAGAGTCGCATTTACATTCGTTTGGAGTGAATGCGAGGTATACAAGACACTTCGCCATGAATATTATATCTTATCATGAAACATAGAAGAGAGATGCGATATCGCGTTTTAAGAAGCATTAGAACTCTATTGCCTCGACCCGTAGATATCTGCAGACGCTATTTCCTAGCATTGAAGGGTCGCATTTACATTCTTTTGAACTGAATACGAGGTATACATGACACTTCGCAATGAATATTATATCTTATCATGAAGCATAGAAGGGAGATGCGATATCGCGTTTTAAGAAGCATTAGAACTCTGTGGACTCGATGCGGAGACATCTGCAAACGCTATTTCCTAGCATGGAAGTGTCGCACTTACGTTCTTTTGAAGTGAATACGAGGTATACATGACACTTCGCAATGAGAATTATATCTTATCACGAAACATATAAATGAGATGCGATATCGCGATTTAAGTAGCATTAGAACTCTATTGCTACGATACGTAGACATCTGGAAACGCTATTTCCTAGCATGGAACTGTCGCGCTTACATTCTTTTGAAGTGCATACGAGATATACATGAGACTTCGCAATGAATATTATATCTATCACGAAACATAGATGAGATGCGATATCGCCATTTATGTAGCATTAGAACTCTATTGCTACGATACGTAGACATCTGCAAACGCTATTTCCTAGCAAACAAAAGTCGCATTTACATTCTTTTGAAGTCAATACGAGGTATACATGACACTTCGCAATGAATATTATATCTTATCGTGAAACATAGAAGAGGGATGCGATATCGCGATTTAAGTAGCAGTAGAACTCTATTCCTACGATACGTAGACATCTGCAAACGCTATTTCCTAGGAAGCAATAGTCGCATTTACATTCTTTTGAAGTGAATACGAGGTATACATGACACTTCGCAATGAATATTACATCTTATCTCGAAACATACAAATGAGATGCGACATAGCGTTTGAAGAAGCATTAGAACTCTATTGCCTCGACGCTTAGACATCTGCAGACGCTATTTCCTAGCATGGAAGTGTCGCATTTACATTCTTTTGAAGTGAATACGAGGTGTACATGACACTTCGCAATGAATATTATATCTTATCACGAAACATAGAAATCAGATGCGATATCGCGATTTAAGTAGCATTAGAACTCTATTGCTACGATACGTAGACATCTGAATACGCTATTTCCTAGCAAGGAAGTGTCGCATTATATTCGTTTGAAGTGGATACGAGGTATACATGACAATTCGCAATGAATATTATATCTTATCACGAAACATATAAATGAGGTGCGATATCGCGATTTAAGTAGCATTAGAACTCTATTGCTACGATACGTAGACATCTGCAAACGCTATTTCCTAGAAAGCAATAGTCGCATTTACATTCTTATGAAGTGAATAGGAGGTATACATGACACTTCGCAATGAATATTATATCTTATCACGAAATATAGAAAAGAGATGCGATATCGCGATTTAAGTAGCATTAGAAATCTATTGCTACGATACGTAGACATCTGAATACGCAATTTCCTAGCAAGGAAGTGTCGCATTTACATTCTTTTGGAGTGAATACGAGGTATACATGACACTTAGCAATTAATATTATATCTTATCATGAAACATAGAAGAGAGATGCGATATCGCGATTTAAGTAGCATTAGAAATCCATTGCTACGATTCGTAGACATCTGAATACGCAATTTCCTAGCAAGGAAGTGTCGCATTTACATTGTTTTGGAGTGAATACGAGGTATACATGACACTTCGCAATGATTATTATATCTTATCATGAAGCATAGAAATGAGATGCGATATCGCGTTTTGAGAAGCACTACAACTCTATTGCTACGATACGTAGGCATCTGCAAACGCTATTTCCTAGCAAGGAATAGTCGCATTTACATTCTTCTGAAGTGAATAGGAGGTATACATGACACTTCGCAATGAATATTATATCTTATCATGAAACATAGAAGAGAGATGCGATATCGCGTTTTAAGAAGCATTAGAACGCTATTGCTACGATACGTAGACATCTGCAAACGCTATTTCCTAGCAAGCAATAGTCGCATTTACATTCTTATGAAGTGAATACGAGGTATACATGACACTTCGCAATGAATATTATATCTTATCACGAAACATATAAATGGGATGCGATATCGCGATTTAAGTAGCATTAGGTCTCTTTTGCTACGATACGTAGACATCTGCAAACGATATTTCCAAGGATGGAAACGTCGCATTTACATTCTTTAGAAGTGAATGCGAGGTATACATGACACTTCGCAATGAATATTATATCTTGTCACGAAACATAGAAATGAAATGCGACATCTCGTTTTATGAAGCATCAGGACCCTTTTGCTACGATAAGTAGACATCTGCAAACGATATTCCCAAGGATGGAAACGTCGCATTTACATTCTTTTGAAGTGAATACGAGGTATACATGACACTTCGCAATGAATATTATATCGTATCACGAAACATTTAAATGAGATGCGATATCGCGATTTAAGTAGCATTAGAACTCTATTGCTACGATACGTAGAAATCTGCAAACGCTATTTCCTAGAAAGCAATAGTCGCATTTACATTCTTATGAAGTGAATACGAGGTATACATGACACTTCGCAATGAATATTATATCTTATCACGAAATATAGAAAAGAGATGCGATATCGCGATTTAAGTAGCAATAGAAATCTATTGCTACGATACGTAGACATCTGAATACGCAATTTCCTAGCAAGGAAGTGTCGCATTTACATTCTTTTGGAGTGAATACGAGGTATACATGACACTTAGCAATGAATATTATATCTTATCATGAAACATAGAAGAGAGATGCGATATCGCGATTTAAGTAGCATTAGAAATCTATTGCTACGATTCGTAGACATCTGAATACGCAATTTCCTAGCAAGGAAGTGTCGCATTTACATTGTTTTGGAGTGAATACGAGGTATACATGACACTTCGCAATGATTATTATATCTTATCATGAAGCATAGAAATGAGATGCGATATCGCGTTTTGAGAAGCACTACAACTCTATTGCTACGATACGTAGGCATCTGCAAACGCTATTTCCTAGCAAGGAATAGTCGCATTTACATTCTTCTGAAGTGAATAGGAGGTATACATGACACTTCGCAATGAATATTATATCTTATCATGAAACATAGAAGAGAGATGCGATATCGCGTTTTAAGAAGCATTAGAACGCTATTGCTACGATACGTAGACATCTGCAAACGCTATTTCCTAGAAAGCAATAGTCGCATTTACATTCTTATGAAGTGAATACGAGGTATACATGGCACTTCGCAATGAATATTATATGTTATCACGAAATATAGAAAAGAGATGCGATATCGCGATTTAAGTAGCATTAGAAATCTATTGCTACGATACGCAGACATCTGAATACGCTATTTCCTAGCAAGGAAGTGTCGCATTTACATTCTTTTGGAGTGAATACGAGGTATACATGACACTTAGCAATGAATATTATATCTTATCATGAAACATAGAAGAGAGATGCGATATCGCGATTTAAGTAGCATTAGAAATCTATTGCTACGATTCGTAGACATCTGAATACGCAATTTCCTAGCAAGGAAGTGTCGCATTTACATTGTTTTGGAGTGAATACGAGGTATACATGACACTTCGCAATGATTATTATATCTTATCATGAAGCATAGAAATGAGATGCGATATCGCGTTTTAAGAAGCACTACAACTCTATTGCTACGATACGTAGGCATCTGCAAACGCTATTTCCTAGCAAGGAATTGTCGCATTTACATTCTTCTGAAGTGAATAGGAGGTATACATGACACTTCGCAATGAATATTATATCTTATCATGAAACATAGAAGAGAGATGCGGTATCGCGTTTTAAGAAGCATTAGAACGCTATTGCTACGATACGTAGACATCTGCAAACGCTATTTCCTAGCAAGCAATAGTCGCATTTACATTCTTATGAAGTGAATACGAGGTATACATGACACTTCGCAATGAATATTATATCTTATCACGAAATATAGGAAAGAGATGCGATATCGCGTTTCAAGTAGCATTAGCAATCTATTGCTACGATACGTAGACATCTGAATACGCAATTTCCTAGCAAGGAAGTGTCGCATTTACATTCTTTTGGAGTGAATACGAGGTATACATGACACTTCGCAATGAATATTATATCTTATCACGAAACATATAAATGGGATGCGATATCGCGATTTAAGTAGCGTTAGAACTCTATTCCTACGATACGTAGACATCTGCAAACGCTATTTTCTAGGAAGCAGTAGTCGCATTTACATTCTTTTGAAGTGAATACGAGGTATACATGACACTTCGCAGAGAATATTATATCTTATCATGAAACATAGAAGAGAGATGCGATATCGCGTTTTAAGAAGCATTAGAACGCTATTGCTACGATACGTAGACATCTGTAAACGCTATTTCCTAGCAAGCAATAGTCGCATTTACATTCTTTCGAAGTGAATACGAGGTATACATGACACTTCGCAATGAATATTATATCTTAGAACGAAACATATAGATGAGATGCGATATCGCGATTTAAGTAGCATTAGAACTCTACTGTTACGATACGTAGACATCTGCAAACGCTATTTCCTAGCAAGCAATAGTCGCATTTACATTCTCTTGAAGTGAATACGAGGTATACATGACACTTCGCAATGAATATTATATCTTATCATGAAGCATAGAAATGTGATGCGATATCGCGTTTTGAGAAGCATTAGAACTCTATTGCTACGATACGTAGACATCTGCAAACGCTATTTCCTAGCAAGGAAGGTTCGCATTTACATTCTCTTGAAATGAATACGAGGTATACATGACACTTCGGAATGAATATTATAACTTATAACGAAACATAGAAATGAGATGCGATATCGCGATATAAGAAGCATTAGAACTCCAGTGCTACGATACCTAGACATCTGCAAACGCTATTTCCTAGCATGGAAGTGTCGCATTTACATTCTTTTGGAGTGAATTTGAGGTATACATGACACTTCGGAATGAATATTATAACTTATCACGAAGCATAGAAATGAGATTCGATATCGCGATCTAAGAATCATTAGAAATCTATTGCTACGATACGTAGACATCTGAATACGCAATTTCCTAGCATGGAAGTGTCGCATTTACTTTCTTTTGAAGTGAATTTGAGGAGTACAGGACACTTCGCAATGAATATTACATCTTATCACGAAACATAGAGATGAGATGCGATATCGCGATTTAAGTAGCATTAGAACTCTATTGCTACGATACGTAGACATCTGAATACGCCATTTCCTAGCAAGGAAGAGTCGCATTTACATTCGTTTGGAGTGCATACGAGATATACATGAGACTTCGCAATGAATATTATATCGTATCACGAAACATATAAATGAGATGCGATATCGCGATATAAGTAGCATTAGAACTCTATTGCTACGATACGTAGACATCTGCAAACGCTATTTCTTAGCAAGCAATAGTCGCATTTACATTCTTTTGAAGTGAATACGTGGTATACATGACACTTCGCAATGAATATTATATCTTATCAAGAAACATATAGATGAGTAGCGATATCGCGATTTAAGTAGCATTAGATTTCTATTGCTACGAAACGTAGACATCTGCAAACGCTATTTCCTAGCAAGCAATAGACGCATTTACATTCTTTTGAAGTGAATACGAGGTATACATGACACTTCGCAATGAACATTATATCTTATCACGAAACATATAGATGAGATGCGATATCGCGTTTTAAGAAGCATTAGAACTCTATGGCCTCGATGCTGAGACATCTGCAAACGCTATTTCCTAGCATGGAAGTGTCGCACTTACATTCTTTTGAAGTGAATACGTGGTATTCATGACACTTCGCAATGAATATTATATCTTATCATGAAACATAGAAGGGAGATGCGATATCGCGTTTTAAGAAACATTAGAACTCTGTGGCCTCGATGCGGAGACATCTGCAAACGCTATTTCCTAGCATGGAAGTGTCGCACTTACGTTCTTTTGAAGTGAATACGAGGTATACATGACACTTCGCAATGAGAATTATATCTTATCACGAAACATATAAATGAGATGCGATATCGCGATTTAAGTAGCATTGGAACTCTATTGCTACGATACGTAAACATCTGTAAACGCTATTTCCTAGCAAGGAAGATTCGCATTTACATTCTATTGGAGTGAATACGAGGTATACATGACACTTCGGAATGAATATTATATCTTATCAAGAAGCATAGAAATGAGATGCGATATCGTGTTTTGAGAAGCACTAGAACTCTATTGCTACGATACGTAGACATCAGCAAACGCTATTTCCTAGCAAGGAAGGTTCGCATTTACATTCTTTTGAAGTGAATACGAGGTATACATGACACTTCGCAATGAACATTATACCTTATCAGGTAACATAGAAGTGAGATGCGATATCGCGATTTAAGTAGCATTAGAACTCTATTGCTACGATACGTAGACATCTGAATACGCTATTTCCTAGCAAGGAAGTGTCGCATTTGCATTCGTTTGGAGTGAGTACGAGGTATACATGACATTTCGCAATGAATATTATATCTTATCACGAAATATAGAAATGAAATACGACATTTCGTTTTAAGAAGAATTAGGACCCATTTGCTACGATAAGTAGACATCTGCAAACGATATTCCCAAGGATGGAAACGTCGCATTTACATTCTTTTGAAGTGAATACGAGGTATACATGACACTTCGCAATGAATATTATATCCTATCACGAAACATATAAATGAGATGCGATATCGCGATTTAAGTAGCATAAGAACTCTACTGCTACGATACGTAGACATCTGCACGCGCCATTTCCTAGCAAGCAATAGTCACATTTACATTCTTTTGAAGTGAATACGAGGTATACATGACTCTTCGCAATGAATGTTATATCTTATCATGATACATAGAAGTGAGATGCGATATCGCGTTTTGGGAAGCATTAGAACTCTATTGCTACGATACGTAGACATCAGCAAACGCTATTTCCTAGCGAAGAAGATTCGCATTTACACTCTTTTGAAGTTAATACGAGGTATACATGACACTTCGCAATGAACATTATACCTTATCAAGTAACATAGAAGTTAGATGCGATATCGCGATTTAAGTAGCATTAGAACTCTATTGCTACGATACGTAGACATCTGAATACGCTATTTCCTAGCAAGGAAGTGTCGCATTTACATTCGTTTGGAGTGAATACGAGGTATACATGACATTTCGCAATGAATATTATATCTTATCACGAAATATAGAAATGAAATGCGACATCTCGTTTTAAGAAGAATTAGGACCCATTTGCTACGATAAGTAGACATCTGCAAACGCTATTTCCTAGCAAGGAAGATTCGCATTTACATTCTTTTGAAGTGAATACGAGGTATACATGACACTTCGCAATGAACATTATACCTTATCAGGTAACATAGAAGTGAGATGCGATATCGCGATTTAAGTAGCATTAGAACTCTATTGCTACGATACGTAGACATCTTAATACGCTTTTTCCTAGCAAGGAAGTGTCGCATTTGCATTCGTTTGGAGTGAATACGAGGTATACATGACATTTCGCAATGAATATTATAACTTATGACGAAACATAGAAATGAGATGCGATATCACGATCTAAGAAGCATTAGAATTCTATTGCTACAATACGTAGGCATCTGCAAACGCTATTTCCTAGCAAGGAATAGTCGCATTTACATTCCTTTGAAGTGAATACGAGGTATACATAACACTCCGCAATGAATATTATATCTTATCATGAAACATAGAAATGACATGCGATATCGCATTTAAGAAGCATTAGAACTCTATTGCCTCGATGCGTAGACATCTGCAAACGCTACTTCCTAGCAAGGAAGTGTCGCATTTACATTCATTTGAAGTATAGACGAGATGTACATAACACTGCACAATGAATATTATATCTTATCATGGAACGTAGAAATGAGATGCGATATGACGATCTAAGAAGCATTAGAATTCTATTGCTTCGATAAGTAGACATCTGCAAACGCCATTTCCTTGCAAGGAAGTGTCGGCGTTTACATTCATCTGAAGTGTACGCGAGGTATACATGACACTTCGCAATTTATATTATATTTTATCAGGAAACGTAGATATGAGATGCGATATGACGATTTAAGAAGCATTAGAACTCTACTGCTTCGATACGCAGACATCTGCAAACGCTATTTCCTAGCAAGGAAGTGTCGCATTTGCATTCTTTTGAGGTGAATACGAGGTATACATAACACTGCACAATGGATATTATATCTTATCATGAAACATAGATATGAGATGCGATATCGCGATTTAAGAAGCATTAGAACACTATTGCTTCGATACGTAGACATCTGCAAACGCTATTTCCTAACAAGGAAGTGTCGCATTTACATTCATTTGAAGTGTACTCGAGGTATACATGACACTACGCAATGAATATTATATCTTATCATGAAACATAGTAATTAGATGCGAAATTACTATTTAAGAAGCATTAGAACTCTATTGCTTCGATACGTAGACATCTGCAAACGCTATTTCCTAGCAAGGAAGTGTTGCATTTACATTCTTTTGAAACGAACACGAGATATAAGTGACACTTCGCAATGAATAATAGATCTTATCATGAAACATAAAAATGGGATGCGATATCGTTTTTAAGAAGCTTTAGAACTCAATTGCTTCGAAACGTAGACATTTGCAAAGGCTATTACCTAGCAAGGAAGTGTCGCATTTACATTCTTTAGATGTGAATACGAGGAATACATGACACTTCGCAATGAATATTATACCTTATCATGAAACTTAGAAATGAAATGCGATGTCGCGCTTTAAGACGCGTTAGAACTCTATTGCTACGTTACGTACACATCTGCAAACGCTATTTCCTAGCAAGGCAGAGACGCATCTACATTCATTTGAAGTGAATACGAGGTATACATGACACTTCGCAATGAATATTATACCTTATCATGAAACTTAGAAATGAGATGCGATGTCGCGCTTTAAGAAGCGTTAGAACTCTATTGCTACATTACGTAGACATCTGCAAACGCTACTCCCAAGCAAGGAAGTGTCGCATTTACATTCATTTGAAGTGAATACGAGGTATACATGACACTTCGGAATGAATATTTTAACTTATCACGAAACATAGAAATGAGATGCGATATCACGATCTAAGAAGCATTAGAATTCTATTGCTACAATACGTAGGCATCTGCAAACGCTATTTCCTAGCAAGGAATAGTCGCATTTACATTCCTTTGAAGTGAATACGAGGTATATATAACACTCCGCAATGAATATTATATCTTGCCATGAAACATAGAAATGAGATGCGATATCGCATTTAAGAAGCATTAGAACTCTATTGCCTCGATGCGTAGACATCTGCAAACGCTATTTCCTAGCAAGGAAGTGTCACATTTACATTCTTTTGAAACGAACACGAGATATACATAACACTGCACAATGAATATTATATCTTATCGTGAAACATAGAAATGAGATGCGATATCCCGTTTTAAGAAGTAATAGAATTCTATTGCTTCGGTACGGAGAAATCTGCAAACGCTATTTCCTAGCAAGGAAGTGTCGCATTTACATTCATTTGAAGTGAATACGAGGTATAAGTGACACTTCGCAATGAATAATAGATCTTATCATGAAACATAAAAATGGGATGCGATATCGTGTTTTAAGAAGCTTTAGAACTCAATTGCTTCGATACGTAGACATTTGCAAACGCTATTACCTAGCAAGGAAGTGTCGCATTTACATTCTTTAGATGTGAATACGAGGAATACATGACACTTCGCAATGAATATTATACCTTATCATGAAACTTAGAAATGAAATGCGATGTCGCGCTTTAAGAAGCGTTAGAACTCTATTGCTACATTACGTAGACATCTGCAAACGCTACTTCCAAGCAAGGAAGTGTCGCATTTACATTCATTTGAAGTGAATACGTGGTATACATAACACTCCGCAATGAATATTATATCTTGTCATGAAACATAGAAATGAGATGCGATATCGCATTTAAGGAGCATTAGAACTCTATTGCCTCGACGCGTAGACATCTGCAAACGCTACTTCCTAGCAAGGAAGTGTCGCATTTACATTCATTTGAAGTATAGACGAGATATACATAACACTGCACAATGAATATTATATCTTATCATGGAACGTAGAAATGAGATGCGATATGACGATTTAAGAAGCATTAGAATTCTATTGCTTCGATAAGTAGACATCTGCAAACGCCATTTCCTTGCAAGGAAGTGTCGGCGTTTACATTCACTTGAAGTGTATGCGAGGTATACATGACACTTCGGAATGAATATTATAACTTATCACGAAACATAGAAATGAGATGCGATATCACGATCTAAGAAGCATTAGAATTCTATTGCTACAATACGTAAGCATCTGCAAACGCTATTTCCTAGCAAGGAATAGTCGCATTTACAGTCCTTTGAAGTGAATACGAGGTATACATAACACTCCGCAATGAATATTATATCTTGTCATGAAACATAGAAATGAGATGCAATATGACGATATAAGAAGCATTAGAATTCTATTGCTTCGATACGTAGACATCTGCAAAAGCTATTTCCTAGCAAGAAACTGTCGCACGTACATTCAATTGAAGTGTGTGCGAGGTATACATGACACTTCGCAATGAATATTATATATTATCATGAAACATAGAAATGAGAAGCGATATCGCGTTTTGAGAAGCACTAGAACTCTAATGCCACGATACGTAGACATCTGCAAGCGCTATTTCCTATCAAGGAAGTGTCGCATTTTCATTCTTTTGAAGTGAATACGAGGTATACGTGACACTGCACCATGAATATTATATCTTATCATGAAACATATAAATGAGATGCGATATCGCGTTTTAAGAAGCGTTAGAACTCTATTGCTACTATACGTAGACATCTGCAAACGCTACATCCTAGCAAGTAAGTGTCGCATTTACATTCATTTGATGTGTATGCGAGGTATACATGACTCTATGCAATGAACATTATATCTTATCATGAAACATAGAAATGAGATGCGATATGGCGATTTATGAAGCATTATAACTCAATTGCTGCAATGCGTGGTCATCTGCCAACGCTCCACCCCAGAAAGGAACTGCCGCATTTACATTCTTTTCAAGTGAATACGAGGTATACATAACACTCTACAATGAATATTATATCTTATCATGAAACATAGAAATGAGTTGCCATACTGCGTTTTAAAAAGCAATAGAACCCTATTGCTACGATACGCAGACATCTGCAAACGCTATTTCCTAGCAAGGAAATGTTTCATTTACCTTCATTTGAAGTGTATGCTAGGTATACATGACACTTCGTAATGAATATTATATCTTATCATGAAACATAGAAATCAGACGCGATATCGCGTTTTAAGAAGCATTAGAGCTCTATTGCTGCGGTACGTAGACAACTGCAAACGCTATTTAATAGCAAGGAAGTGTCGCATTTACATTGTTATGAAGTGACTGCGGGAAATACATAACACTCCACATTGAATATTATGCCTTATCACGAAGCATAGAAGCGAAATGCGATATCGCGATTTAAGAAGCATTAGTACTCTATTTCTACGATACGTAGATATCTGCAAACGCTATTTCCTAGCAAGCAATAGTCGCATTTACACTCTTTTGAAGTGAATACGAGGTATACATGACACTCCACAATGCATATTATACCTAATCGTGGAACATAGAAGAGAGATGCGATAGAACTCTATGAACTCTATGAACTCATAGAACTCTATGGCCTCGGTGCGGGGACATCTGCAAACGCTATTTCCTAGCATGGAAATGTCGCACTTAGATTCCTTTGAAGTGAATACGAGGTATACATGACACTTCGCAATGAATATTATAACTTATCATGAAACATAGAAATGAGGTGCGATATCGCGTTTTAAGAAGCATTAGAACTCCAGTGCAACGAAACGTAGAAATCTGCAAACGCTAATTCCTAGCAAGGAAGTGTCGCATTTACATTCTTTTGAAGCGAATACGAGGTATACATCACGTTTCGCAATGGATATTATACCTTATCATGAAACATAGAAATGAGATGCGATATCCCGTTTTAAGAAGTAGTAGAACTCTATTGCTTTGGTACGGAGACATCTGCAAACGCTGTTCCATAGCAAGGAATTGTCGTATTTACATTCTTTTGAAGTGAATATGAGGTATAAGTGACACTTCGCAATGAATAATAGATCTTATCATGAAACATAGAAGTGAGATGCGATATCGTGTTTTAAGAAGCATTAGAGCTCTATTGCTTCGATACATAGACATCTGCAAACGCTATTTCCTAGCATGGATGTGTCGCATTTACTTTCCTTTGAAGTGAATACGAGGTAAACGTGACATATCGCAATGAATATTATAACTTGTCACGAAACATTGGAATGAGATGCGATATCGCGGATTAAGCAGCATAAGAACTCTATTGCTACGATACGTAGACATCTGCAAACGCTATTTCATAGCAAGGAATAGTCGCATTTAAGTTCTTTTGAAGTGAATACGAGGTATACATGACACTTCGCAATGAATATTATATCTCATCATGAAACATAGAAATGAGATGCGATATCACGTTTTTAGAAGCATTAGAACTCTATTGCAACGATATGTAGACATCTGCAAACGCAATTTCCTAGCAAGGAAGTGTCGCATTTACATTCATTTGAAGTGAATACGATGTCTACATGACACTTCGCAATGAATGTTATATCTTATCATGAAACATAGGAATGAAACGCGATATCGGGATTTAGGAAGCATTAGAACTCTACTTCTTCGATACGTAGACATCTGGGAACGCTATTTCCTAGGAAGGAAGTGTCGCACTTACATTCTTTTGAAGCTAATACGAGGTATACATGAGAAATCGCAATGAATATTATATCTTATCATGAAACATAGATGCGAGATGCGATATCGTGTTTTAAGAAGCATCAGAACTCCATTGCTACGATACGTAGACATCTGCAAACGCTACTTCCTAGCATGGAAATGTCGCATTTACATCCTTTTGAAGTGAGTACGGGGTATACATGACATTTCGCAATGAATATTATATCTTATCATGAAACATAGAAGCGAGATGCGATATCGTGTTTTAAGAAGTAATAGATCTCTATTGCTACGATACCTAGATATCTGCAAACGCTATTTCCTATCAAGGAAGTGTCGCACTTAAATCCTTTGGAAGCGAATACGAGGTATACATGAGAAATCGCAATGAATATTATATCTTATCATGAAACAGAGATATGAGATGCGACATCTCGTTCTAAGAAGCATTAGAACTCTATTGTTTCGATACGTAGACATCTGGAAACGCTAATTCCTAGCAAAGAAGTGTCGCATTTACATTCCTTTGAAGTGAATAGGAGGTATACATGACACTTCACAATGAATATTATACCTTATCATGAAACATAGGAGTGAGATGTGGTATCGCGTTTTAAGAAGCACTAGAACTCTATTGCTACGATACGTAGACATCTGCAAACGCTATTTCCTAGTAAGGAAGTGTCGCATTTTCATTCATTTGAAGCGAATAAGAGGCATACATGTCACTTCGCAATGAATATTATACCTTATCACTAAACATTGGAATGAGATGCGATATAGCGATTTAAGTAGCATTAGAACTCTATTGCTTCGATATGGAGAGATCTGCAGTCGCTATTTCCTAGTAAGGAAGTGTCGCATTTACATTCATTTGAAGCGTAGACGAGGTATACATGACACTTCGCAATGAATATTATATCCTATCATGAAACATATAAACGAGATGCGATATCTCGTTTTAAGAAGCATTAGAACACTATTGCTTCGATAGGTAGATATCTGCCAACGCTATTTCCTAGCAAGGAAGTGTCGCATTTACATTCTTTTGAAGTGAATACGAGGTTTACATAACACTCCACAATGAGTATTATATCTTATCACGAAACATAGAAATGACATGCGAAATCGCGATTTAAGAAGCATTAGAATCCTCTTGCTTCGATACGTATACATCTGCAAACGCTACGTCCTAGCAAGGAAGTGTCGCAATTACATACCTTGAAGTGAATACGAGGTATACATGACACTTCGCAATGAATATTATATCTTATAATGAAACATAGAAATGAAATGCGATATCTCGTTTTAACCAGCATTAGAGCTCTATTTCTTCGATACGTAGACATCTGCAAACGCTACTTCCTGGCAAGGAAGTGTCGTATTTACATTCTTTTGAAGTGAATTCGAGGTGTACATGACAGTTCGCAATGAATATTACGTCTTATCCTTAAACATAGAAATGAGATGCGATATCTCGTTTTAAGAAGCGTTCGAACTCTATTGATCGATGCGCAGAAATCTGTCAAAGCAATTTCCTTGCAAGGAAGTGCCGCATTTACATTCTTTTGAAGCGAAAACGAGGTATACATGACACTTCGCAATGAATATTATATCTTATCATGAAACATAGAAATATGGTGTGATATCTCGTTTTAAGGAGCATTAGATCTCTATTGCTTCTATACGTAGACATCTGCAAACGCTACGCCCTAGCAAGGAAGTGTCGCATTTACATTCTTTTGAAGTGAATACGAGGTATACATGACACTTCGCAATGAATATTATACCTTATCATGAAACTTAGAAATGAGATGCGATGTCGCGCTTTAAGAAGCGTTAGAACTCTATTGCTACATTACGTAGACATCTGCAAACGCTACTCCCAAGCAAGGAAGTGTCGCATTTACATTCATTTGTAGTGAATACGAGGTATACATGACACTTCGGAATGAATATTTTAACTTATCACGAAACATAGAAATGAGATGCGATATCACGATCTGAGAAGCATTAGAATTCTATTGCTACAATACGTAGGCATCTGCAAACGCTATTTCCTAGCAAGGAATAGTCGCATTTACATTCCTTTGAAGTGAATACGAGGTATATATAACACTCCGCAATGAATATTATATCTTGCCATGAAACATAGAAATGAGATGCGATATCGCATTTAAGAAGCATTAGAACTCTATTGCCTCGATGCGTAGACATCTGCAAACGCTATTTCCTAGCAAGGAAGTGTCGCATTTACATTCTTTTGAAACGAACACGAGATATACATAACACTGCACAATGAATATTATATCTTATCGTGAAACATAGAAATGAGATGCGATATCCCGTTTTAAGAAGTAATAGAATTCTATTGCTTCGGTACGGAGAAATCTGCAAACGCTATTTCCTAGCAAGGAAGTGTCGCATTTACATTCATTTGAAGTGAATACGAGGTATAAGTGACACTTCGCAATGAATAATAGATCTTATCATGAAACATAAAAATGGGATGCGATATCGTGTTTTAAGAAGCTTTAGAACTCAATTGCTTCGATACGTAGACATTTGCAAACGCTATTACCTAGCAAGGAAGTGTCGCATTTACATTCTTTAGATGTGAATACGAGGAATACATAACACTTCGCAATGAATATTATACCTTATCATGAAACTTAGAAATGAAATGCGATGTCGCGCTTTAAGAAGCGTTAGAACTCTATTGCTACATTACGTAGACATCTGCAAACGCTACTTCCAAGCAAGGAAGTGTCGCATTTACATTCATTTGAAGTGAATACGTGGTATACATAACACTCCGCAATGAATATTATATCTTGTCATGAAACATAGAAATGAGATGCGATATCGCATTTAAGAAGCATTAGAACTCTATTGCCTCGATGCGTAGACATCTGCAAACGCTACTTCCTAGCAAGGAAGTGTCGCATTTACATTCATTTGAAGTATAGACGAGATATACATAACACTGCACAATGAATATTATATCTTATCATGGAACGTAGAAATGAGATGCGATATGACGATTTAAGAAGCATTAGAATTCTATTGCTTCGATAAGTAGACATCTGCAAACGCCATTTCCTTGCAAGGAAGTGTCGGCGTTTTCATTCACTTGAAGTGTATGCGAGGTATACATGACACTTCGGAATGAATATTATAACTTATCACGAAACATAGAAATGAGATGCGATATCACGATCTAAGAAGCATTAGAATTCAATTGCTACAATACGTAGGCATCTGCAAACGCTATTTCCTAGCAAGGAATAGTCGCATTTACATTCCTTTGAAGTGAATACGAGGTATACATAACACTCCGCAATGAATATTATATCTTGTCATGAAACATAGAAATGAGATGCAATATGACGATATAAGAAGCATTAGAATTCTATTGCTTCGATACGTAGACATCTGCAAAAGCTATTTCCTAGCAAGAAACTGTCGCACGTACATTCAATTGAAGTGTATGCGAGGTATACATGACACTTCGCAATGAATATTATATATTATCATGAAACATAGAAATGAGAAGCGATATCGCGTTTTGAGAAGCACTAGAACTCTAATGCCACGATACGTAGACATCTGCAAGCGCTATTTCCTATCAAGGAAGTGTCGCATTTTCATTCTTTTGAAGTGAATACGAGGTATACGTGACACTGCACAATGAATATTATATCTTATCATGAAACATATAAATGACATGCGATATCGCGTTTTAAGAAGCGTTAGAACTCTATTGCTACTATACGTAGACATCTGCAAACGTTACATCCTAGCAAGTAAGTGTCGCATTTACATTCATTTGATGTGTATGCGAGGTATACATGACTCTATGCAATGAACATTATATCTTATCATGAAACATAGAAATGAGATGCGATATGGCGATTTATGAAGCGCTACTTCCTAGGAAGGAATTGTCGCATTTACGTTCATTTGAAGCGAATATGAGGAGTACATAGCACTTCGCAATGGATATTATATCTTATCATAAAACATAGAAATGAGATGCTATACTCCGTTATACGAAGCACTAGACCTCTTTTGCTTCGACACGTAGATAACTGGAAACGCTGCTTCCTAGTAAGGAAGTGTCGCATTTACATCCATTTGAAGTATAGACGAGCAATACATAACTCTTCGCAATGAATATTATATCGTATCATGAAACATAGAATTGAGATGCGATATCGCGTTCTAAGAAGCATTATAACTCAATTGCTGCAATGCGTGGTCATCTGCCAACGCTCCACCCCAGAAAGGAACTGCCGCATTTACATTCTTTTCAAGTGAATACGAGGTATACATAAGACTCTACAATGAATATTATATCTTATCATGAAACATAGAAATGAGTTGCCATACTGCGTTTTAAAAAGCAATAGAACCCTATTGCTACGATACGCAGACATCTGCAAACGCTATTTCCTAGCAAGGAAATGTTTCATTTACCTTCATTTGAAGTGTATGCTAGGTATACATGACACTTCGTAATGAATATTATATCTTATCATGAAACATAGAAATCAGACGCGATATCGCGTTTTAAGAAGCATTAGAGCTCTATTGCTGCGGTACGTAGACAACTGCAAACGCTATTTAATAGCAAGGAAGTGTCGCATTTACATTGTTATGAAGTGAGTGCGGGAAATACATAACACTCCACATTGAATATTATGCCTTATCACGAAGCATAGAAGCGAAATGCGATATCGCGATTTAAGAAGCATTAGTACTCTATTTCTACGATACGTAGATATCTGCAAACGCTATTTCCTAGCAAGCAATAGTCGCATTTACACTCTTTTGAAGTGAATACGAGGTATACATGACACTCCACAATGCATATTATACCTAATGGTGGAACATAGAAGAGAGATGCGATAGAACTCTATGAACTCTATGAACTCATAGAACTCTATGGCCTCGGTGCGGGGACATCTGCAAACGCTATTTCCTAGCATGGAAATGTCGCACTTAGATTCCTTTGAAGTGAATACGAGGTATACATGACACTTCGCAATGAATATTATAACTTATCATGAAACATAGAAATGAGGTGCGATATCGCGTTTTAAGAAGCATTAGAACTCCAGTGCAACGAAACGTAGAAATCTGCAAACGCTAATTCCTAGCAAGGAAGTGTCGCATTTACATTCTTTTGAAGCGAATACGAGGTATACATCACGTTTCGCAATGGATATTATACCTTATCATGAAACATAGAAATGAGATGCGATATCCCGTTTTAAGAAGTAATAGAACTCTATTGCTTTGGTACGGAGACATCTGCAAACGCTGTTCCATAGCAAGGAATTGTCGTATTTACATTCTTTTGAAGTGAATATGAGGTATAAGTGACACTTCGCAATGAATAATAGATCTTATCATGAAACATAGAAGTGAGATGCGATATCGTGTTTTAAGAAGCATTAGAGCTCTATTGCTTCGATACATAGACATCTGCAAACGCTATTTCCTAGCATGGATGTGTCGCATTTACTTTCTTTTGAAGTGAATACGAGGTAAACGTGACATATCGCAATGAATATTATAACTTGTCACGAAACATTGGAATGAGATGCGATATCGCGGATTAAGCAGCATAAGAACTCTATTGCTACGATACGTAGACATCTGCAAACGCTATTTCATAGCAAGGAATAGTCGCATTTAAGTTCTTTTGAAGTGAATACGAGGTATACATGACACTTCGCAATGAATATTATATCTCATCATGAAACATAGAAATGAGATGCGATATCACGTTTTTAGAAGCATTAGAACTCTATTGCAACGATATGTAGACATCTGCAAACGCAATTTCCTAGCAAGGAAGTGTCGCATTTACATTCATTTGAAGTGAATACGATGTCTACATGACACTTCGCAATGAATGTTATATCTTATCATGAAACATAGGAATGAAACGCGATATCGGGATTTAGGAAGCATTAGAACTCTACTGCTTCGATACGTAGACATCTGGGAACGCTATTTCCTAGGAAGGAAGTGTCGCACTTACATTCTTTTGAAGCTAATACGAGGTATACATGAGAAATCGCAATGAATATTATATCTTATCATGAAACATAGATGCGAGATGCGATATCGTGTTTTGAGAAGCATCAGAACTCCATTGCTACGATACGTAGACATCTGCAAACGCTACTTCCTAGCATGGAAATGTCGCATTTACATCCTTTTGAAGTGAGTACGGGGTATACATGACATTTCGCAATGAATATTATATCTTATCATGAAACATAGAAGCGAGATGCGATATCGTGTTTTAAGAAGTAATAGATCTCTATTGCTACGATACCTAGACATCTGCAAACGCTATTTCCTATCAAGGAAGTGTCGCACTTAAATCCTTTGGAAGCGAATACGAGGTATACATGAGAAATCGCAATGAATATTATATCTTATCATGAAACAGAGGTATGAGATGCGACATCTCGTTCTAAGAAGCATTAGAACTCTATTGTTTCGATACGTAGACATCTGGAAACGCTAATTCCTAGCAAAGAAGTGTCGCATTTACATTCCTTTGAAGTGAATAGGAGATATACATGACACTTCACAATGAATATTATACCTTATCATGAAACATAGGAGTGAGATGTGGTATCGCGTTTTAAGAAGCACTAGAACTCTATTGCTACGATACGTAGACATCTGCAAACGCTATTTCCTAGTAAGGAAGTGTCGCATTTTCATTCATTTGAAGCGAATAAGAGGCATACATGTCACTTCGCAATGAATATTATACCTTATCACTAAACATTGGAATGAGATGCGATATAGCGATTTAAGTAGCATTAGAACTCTATTGCTTCGATATGGAGAGATCTGCAGTCGCTATTTCCTAGTAAGGAAGTGTCGCATTTACATTCATTTGAAGCGTAGACGAGGTATACATGACACTTCGCAATGAATATTATATCCTATCATGAAACATATAAACGAGATGCGATATCTCGTTTTAAGAAGCATTAGAACACTATTGCTTCGATAGGTAGATATCTGCCAACGCTATTTCCTAGCAAGGAAGTGTCGCATTTACATTCTTTTGAAGTGAATACGAGGTTTACATAACACTCCACAATGAGTATTATATCTTATCACGAAACATAGAAATGACATGCGAAATCGCGATTTAAAAAGCATTGGAATCCTCTTGCTTCGATACGTATACATCTGCAAACGCTACGTCCTAGCAAGGAAGTGTCGCAATTACATACCTTGAAGTGAATACGAGGTATACATGACACTTCGCAATGAATATTATATCTTATAATGAAACATAGAAATGAAATGCGATATCTCGTTTTAACCAGCATTAGAGCTCTATTTCTTCGATACGTAGACATCTGCAAACGCTACTTCCTGGCAAGGAAGTGTCGTATTTACATTCTTTTGAAGTGAATTCGAGGTGTACATGACAGTTCGCAATGAATATTACGTCTTATCCTTAAACATAGAAATGAGATGCGATATCTCGTTTTAAGAAGCGTTCGAACTCTATTGATCGATGCGCAGAAATCTGTCAAAGCAATTTCCTTGCAAGGAAGTGCCGCATTTACATTCTTTTGAAGCGAAAACGAGGTATACATGACACTTCGCAATGAATATTATATCTTATCATGAAACATAGAAATATGGTGTGATATCTCGTTTTAAGGAGCATTAGATCTCTATTGCTTCTATACGTAGACATCTGCAAACGCTACGCCCTAGCAAGGAAGTGTCGCATTTACATTCTTTTGAAGTGAATACGAGGTATACATGACACTTCCCAATGAATATTATATCTTATAGCGAAACATTGAAATGAGATGCGATATCTCATTTTAATAAGCATTAGAACACTATTGCTTCGATACGTAGACATCTGCAAACGCTATTTCCTAGCAAGCAAGTGCCGCATTTACATTCCTTTGAAGCGAGAACGAGGAATACATATCACTTCGGAATGAATATTATATCTTATCATGAGTCATAGAAATGAGATGCGATATCACGTTTTAAGGAGCGTTAGAAATATATTGCCTCCATACGTAGAGATTTGCAAACGCTATTTCCTAGCAAGGAAGTGTCGCATTTACGTTCATTTGAAGTGTATGCGAGGTATAAGTGACACTTCGCAATGGATATTATATCTTATCATGAAAAACAGAAATGGGATGCTATATCGCGATTTAAGAAGCATTAGATCTCTATTGCCTCGATGCGTAGACATCTGCAGACGCCATTTCCCAGCAAGGAAGTGTCGCATTTACATTCGTTTGGAGTGAATAGGAGGTATACATGACACTTCGCAATGGATATTATATCTTATCACGAAACATAGATATGAAATGCGACATCTCGTTTTAAGAAGCACTAGGACTCTATTGCTACGAACGTAGACATCTGCAAGCGCTATTTCCTAGCAAGCAATAGTCGCACTTACATTCATTTGAATTGAATACGAGGTATACATGTCACTTCGCAATGAATATTGTATCTTATCATGAAACATAGAAGAGAGATGCGTTATCGCGTTTTAAGAAGCATTAGAACTCTATGGCCTCGATGCGGAGACATCTGCAAACGCTGTTTCCTAGCATGGAAGTGTCGCACTTACATTCTTTTGAAGTGAATACGAGGTATACATGACACTCCGCGCTGAATATTATACCTTATCATGATACATAGAAGTCAGATCCGAAATCGCGTTTTAAGAAGCTTCAGTGCACTATTGCCTCGATACGTAGACATCTGCAAACGCTATTTCCTAGCAAGAAAGTGTCGCATTTACATTCATTTGAAGTGAATACGAGCTTTAAGTGACGCTTTGCAATGAATAATAGATCTTATCATGAAACATGGAAATGAGATGCGATATCGTGTTTTAAGAAGCTTTAGAACTCTATTGCTTCGATACGTAGACATTTGCAAACCCTATTGCCTAGCAAGGATGTGTCGCATTTACATTCTTTACATGTGAATACGAGGAATACATGACACTTCGCAATGAATATTATATCTTGTCATGAAACATAGAAATGAGATGCGATATCCCGTTCTAAGAAGCAGTAGGACTATTGCTACGATACGTAGAACTCTGCAAACGCTATTTCCTAGCAAGGAAGTGTCGCATTTACATTCTTTTGAAGTGAATAGGAGTTATACATGACACTTCGCAATGATTATTATACCTTATCATGAAACATAGAAGTGAGATGCGATATCGCGTTTTAAGAAGCATTAGAATTCTATTGCTTGGATACGTAGACATCTGCAAACGTTATTTCCTAGCAAAGAAGTGTCGCATTTACATTCTTTTGAAGTGTAGACGAGGTGTACATAACACTTCGCAATGAATATTATATCTTATTATGCAACATAGAAGTGAGATGCGATATCGCTTTTTGAGGAGCATTGGAACTCCATTGCTTTGATACATAGACAACAGGCAACGCTATTTCCTAGCATGGAATTGTGGGATTTACATTCTTTTGAAGTGTAGACGAGGTATACATAATACTTCGCAATGAATATTACATCACATATTGAAACATAGAAATGAGATGCGATAACGCGTTTACAGACGCATTAGAACCCTATTGCTTCGATACGTAAACATCTGGAAACGCATTTCTTACCAAGGGTGTGTAACATTTACATTCTTTGGAAGCGTAGACGAGATATACATAACACTTCGCAATGAATATTATATCTTATCATGAAAGGTAGAGACGAGATGCGATATCGCGTTTTAAGAAGCATTGGAACAATCATGCTTCGGCACGTGGACATCTGGAGACGCTATTTCCCAACAAGGAAGTGTGGCATTTACATTCTTTTGAAGTGTACACGAGGTATACATGACACTTCGCAATGAATATTATATCATATCATGAAACATAGAATTGAGATGAGACATCGCGTTTAAGGAAGCATTAGAACTCTATTGCCTCGATACGCAGATATCTGGAAACGCATTTCTTAGGAAGGAAGTGTTGAATTTACATTCCTTTGAAGAGCTGACGAGGTATACATAGCACTTGGAAATGAATATCATATCTTATCATGAAACATAGAAATGATATGCGATACCGCGTTTGAAGAAGCTCTAGAAATCTGTTACTTCGATAAGTTGACATCTGGAAACGTATTTCCTAGCAAGGAAGTGTGGCATTTGCATTCCTTTGAAGTGTAGACGAGCTATACATAACACTTCGCAATGAATATTATATCATATCATGAAACATAGAATTGAGATGAGACATCGCGTTTAAGGAAGCATTAGAAATCTATTGCTTCGATACGTAGAGATCTGGAAACGCTATTTCTTAGTAAGGAAGTGTGGTATTTACATTCATTTGAAGTGTAGACGAGGTATACATAATACTTCGCAATGAATATTATATCACATCATGAAACATAGAAATGAGATGCGATATCGCGTTTTAAGACGCAATAGAACTCTATTGCTTCAATACGTAGACATCTGTAAGCAAATTTCCTAGCAAGGAAGTGTTGAACTTACATTGCTTTGAAGTGTTGACGAGGTATACATAACACTTCGAAATGAATATCATGTCATATCATGAAACATAGAATTGAGAGGGGACATCGCGTTTAAGGAAGAATTAGAAATCTGTTGCTTCGATACGTAGACATCTGGAAACGCTATTTCATAGTAAGGAAATGTGGCATTTACATTATTCTGAAGTGTAGACGAGGTATACCTAACACTTCGCAATAACAATTATATCTTATCATGAAACATAGAGATGAGATACGACATCGCGTTTCGAGAAGCATTAGAACTCTATTGCTTCCATACGTAGACACCTGGAAACGCATTTCCTAGCCGGGAAGTGTGGCATTTACATTCTTTTGAAGTGTAGTCGAGGTATACATAACACTTCGCAATGAATATTATATCTTATCATGAAACATAAAACTGAGATGCGATATCGCGTTTTAAGAAGCATTAGAACTCTATTGCATCCGTACGTAGACATCTGCAAACGCGATTTCCTAGGAAGCAAGTTTCGCATTTACATTCCTTTGAAAGGAATACGAGGTATACATGACGCTTCGCAATGAATATTATATGTTATCATAAAACGTAGAGATACGATGCGACATCCCGTTATAAGGAGCATTATAACTATATTGCTTCGATACGTAGACATCTGCAAACGCTATTTCCTGGCAAGGAAGTGTCGCATTTACATTCATTTGAAGTGTAAGCGAGGTATACATGCTACTTCGCAATGAAAATTATATCTTATCATGAAACATAGAAATGAGATGCGACATCTCGTTTTAAGAAGCATTAGAACTCTATTGTTTCGATACGTAGACGTCGGCAATCGTTATTTCTCTGCAACGAAGAGTCCCATTTACATTCATTTGAGGTGAATACGAGGTATACATGACACATCGGAATGGATATTATATCTTATCATGAAACATAGAAATGAGATGCGATATCGTGTTTTAAGAAGTTCTAGCACTCTATTGCTACGATACGTAGACATCTGCAAACGCTACTTCCAAGCAAGGAAGTGTCGCATTTACATTCATTTGAAGTGAATACGAGGTAAAAGTGAAACTTCGCAATGAATAATAGATCTTATTATGCAACATAGAAGTGATATGCGATATCGTGTTTTAAGAAGCTTTAGAACTCTATTGCTTCGATACGTAGACATTTGCAAACGCTATTACCTAGCAAGGAAGTGTCGCATTTACATTCTTTAAATGTGAATACGAGGAATACATGCCACTTCGCAATGAATATTATATCTTGTCATGAAACATAGAAATGAGATGCTATATCCCGTTTTAAGATGTAATAGAACTCTGTTGCTACCCTACGTAGACATTTGCAAAAGCTATTTCCTAGAAAGGAAATGTCGCATTTACATTCTTTTGAAGTGAGGAGGAGGTGTACATGACACTTCGCAATGAATATTATACCTTAACATGAATCATAGAAGTGAGATGCGATATCGCGTTTTGAGCAGTTTTGGAACTCTATTGCTTCGGTACTGAGACATCTGCAAACGCTATTTCCTAGCAAGGAAGTGTCGCGTTTACATTCATTTGATGTGAATACGAGGTATAAGTGACACATCGCAATGAATAATAGATCTTATCATGAAACATAGAAATGAGATGCGATATCGTGTTTTATGAAGCTTTAGAACTCTATTGCTACGATACGTAGACATCTGCAAACGCTATTTCCTAGCAAGGAATAGTCGCATTTACATTCATTTGAAGTGAATACGAGGTATACATGACACTTCGCAATGAATATTACATCTTATCACGAAACATAGAAATGAGATGCGATATCGCGTTTGAAGAAGCATTAGAACTCTGTTGCCTCGACGCGTAGACATCTGCAGACGCAATTTCCTTGCATGGATGTGTCGCATTTACATTCTTTTGAAGTGAATACGAGGTATACATGACACATCGCAATGAATATTACATCTTATCACGAAACATAGAAATGAGGTGCGATATCGCGATTTATGTAGCATTAGAACTCTATTGCTACGATAAGTAGACATCTGAATACGCTATTTCCTAGCAAGGAAGTGTCGCATTATATTCGTTTGGAGTGAATACGAGGTATACATGACATTTCGCAATGAATATTATATCTTATCACGAAACATAGAAATGAAATGCGACATCTCGTTTTAAGAAGCATTAGGACATTTTGCTACGATAAGTAGACATCTGCAAACGATATTCCCAAGGATGGAAACGTCGCATTTACATTCTTTTGAAGTGAATACGAGGTACACATGACACTTCGCAATGAATATTACATCTTATAACGAAACATATAAATGAGATGCGATATCGCGATTTAAGTAGCATTACAACTCTATTGCTACGATACGTAGACATCTGCAAATGCTATTTCCTAGCAAGCAATAGTCGCATTTACATTCTCTTGAAGTGAATACGAGGTATACATGACACTTCGCAATGAATATTATATCTTATCACGAAACATAGAAGTGAGATGCGATATCGCGTTTTAAGAAGCATTAGAACTCTATTCCTATGATACGTAGACATCTGCAAACGCTATTGCCTAGGAAGCAATAGTCGCATTTACATTCTTTTGAAGTGAATACGGGGTATACATGACACTTCGCAATGAATATTACATCTTATCTCGAAACATAGAAATGTGATGCGATATCGCGATTTAAGTGGCATTAGAATTCTATTGTTACGATATGTAGGCATCTCCAAACGCTATTTCCTAGCATAGAAGTGTGGCACTTACATTCTTTTGAAGTGAATACGAGGTATACATGACACTTCGCAATGAATATTATAACTTATCATGAAACATAGAAATGAGATGCGATTTCGCGATATAAGCAGCATAATAACTCTATTGCTACGATACGTAGACATCTGCAAACGCAATTTCCTAGGAAGGAAGTGTGACATTTACATTCCTTTGAAGTGAGTACGAGGTATACATGACTCTTCGCAATGAATATTATATCTTATCATGGAACATAGAAATGAGATGCGATATCGCGATTTATGATGAATTAGAACTCTATTGCTTGGATACGTAGACATCTGGAGAGACTATCTCCTAGAAACGAAATGTCGCATTTACATTCATTTGAAGTGCAGACGAGGAATACATAACACTTCGCAATGAATAATATATTTTATCATGAAACAGAGAAATGAGATGCGATATCGAGTTTTAAGAAGCAGTGGAACTCTATTGCTACGATACGTAGACAACTGCAGACGCTATTTCCTAGCATGGAAGTGTCGCATTTACATTAATTTGATGTGAATACGTGGTATACACGACAATTCGCAATGCATATTATATCTTTTCATGAAACATAGAAATGGAATGCGATATCGCGTTATAAGAAGCATTAGAACTCTATTGCTACGATACGTAGATATCTGGAGACGCTATTTCCTAGAAAGGAAGTGTCGCATTTACATTCATTTGAAGTGTAGACGAGGAATACATAACACCTCGCAATGAATATTACATCTTATCACGAAACATAGAAATGAGGTGCGATATCGCGATTTATGTAGCATTAGAACTCTATTGCTACGATAAGTAGACATCTGAATACGCTATTTCCTAGCAAGGAAGTGTCGCATTATATTCGTTTGGAGTGAATACGAGGTATACATGACATTTCGCAATGAATATTATATCTTATCACGAAACATAGAAATGAAATGCGACATCTCGTTTTAAGAAGCATTAGGACCCTTTTGCTACGATAAGTAGACATCTGCAAACGATATTCCCAAGGATGGAAACGTCGCATTTACATTCTTTTGAAGTGAATACGAGGTACACATGACACTTCGCAATGAATATTACATCTTATCACGAAACATATAAATGAGATGCGATATCGCGATTTAAGTAGCATTACAACTCTATTGCTACGATACGTAGACATCTGCAAACGCTATTGCCTAGGAAGCAATAGTCGCATTTACATTCTTTTGAAGTGAATACGAGGTATACATGACACTTCGCAATGAATATTACATCTTATATCGAAACATAGAAATGAGATGCGATATAGCGTTTGAAGAAGCATTAGAACTCTATTGCCTCGACGCGTAGACATCTGCTGGCGCTTTTTCCTAGCATGGAAGTGTCGCATTTACATTCTTTTGAAGTGAATACGAGGTGTACATGACACTTCGCGATGAATATTACATCTTATCACGAAACATAGAAATGAGATGCGATATCGCGATTTAAGTAGCATTAGAACTCTATTGCTACGATACGTAGACATCTGAATACGCTATTTCCTAGCAAGGAAGTGTCGCCTTTACATTCGTTTGGAGTGAATACGAGGTATACTTGACACTTCGCAATGAATATTATATCTTATCACGAAACATATAAATGAGATCCGATATCGCGATTTAAGTAGCATTAGAACTCTATGCCTACGATACGTAGACATCTGCAAACGCTATTTCCTAGCAAGCAATAGTCGCATTTACATTCTTTTGAAGTGAATACGAGGTATACATGACACTTCGCAATGAATATTACATCTTATCTCGAAACATAGAAATGAGATGCGATATAGCGTTTGAAGAAGCATTAGAACTCTATTGCCTCCACGCGTAGACATCTGCAGACGCTATTTCCTAGCATGGAAGTGTCACATTTACATTCTTTTGAAGTGAATACGAGGTATACATGACACTTCGCAATGAATATTACATCTTATCTCGAAACATAGAAATGAGATGCGATATAGCGTTTGAAGAAGCATTAGAACTCTATTGCTACGATACGTAGACATCTGAATACGCTATTTCCTAGCAAGGAAGTGTCGCATTTACATTCGTTTGGAGTGAATATGAGGTATACATGACATTTCGCAATGAATATTATATCTTATCACGAAATATAGAAATGAAATGCGACATCTCGTTTTAAGAAGCATCAGGACCCTTTTGCTACGATAAGTAAACATCTGCAAACGATATTCCCAAGGGTGGAAACGTCGCATTTACATTCTTTTGAAGTGATTACGAGGTATACATGACACGTCGCAATGAATATTATATCTTATCACGAAACATATAAATGAGACGCGATATCGCGATTTAAGTAGCATTAGAACTCTATTGCTACGATACGTAGGCATCTGCAAACGCTATTTCCTAGCAAGCAATAGTCGCATTTACATTCTTTTGAAGTGAATACGATGTATACATGACACTTCGCAATGAATATTATATCTTATCATGAAACATAGAAATGACATGCGAAATCGCGATTTAAAAAGCATTAGAACACTCTTGCTTCGATACGTAGACATCTGCAAACGCTACGTCCTAGCAAGGAAGTGTCGCATTTACATTCTTTTGAAGTGAATACGAGGTATACATGACACTTCGCAATGAATATTATAACTTATCATGAAACATAGAAATGAGATGCGATTTCGCGATATAAGCAGCATAATAACTCTATTGCTACGATACGTAGACATCTGCAAACGCAATTTCCTAGGAAGGAAGTGTGACATTTACATTCCTTTGAAGTGAGTACGAGGTATACATGACTCTTCGCAATGATTATTATATCTTATCATGAAACATAGGAACGAAATGCGATATCGCGTTTTAAGAAGCATCAGAACTCTATTTCTTCGGTACGTAGACATCTGCAAACGCTATTTCCTTGCAAGGAGGTGTTGCATTTACATTCCCTTGTAGTGAATACGAGGTATACATAACACTCCACAATGAATATTATATCTTATCATGACACATAGAAAAGGCATGCGATATCGCGTTTTAAGAAGTATTAGAACTCTATTGCTACGATACGTAGACATCTGCAAACGCTATTTCCTAGCAAGGAATAGTCGCACTTACATTCATTTGAAGTGAATTCAAGGTATACATGACACTTCGCAATGAATATTATATCTTATCATGAGACATAGAAATGAGATGCGAAATCGCGTTATAGGAAGCATTAGAAATCTATAGCTTCGATACGTCGACATCTGCAAACGCTATTTCCTAGCAAGGAAATGTCGCATTTACATTCATTTGAAGTGTATGCGAAGTATACATGACACTTCGCAATGAATATTATAACTTATCACGAAACATAGAAATGAAGTGCGACATTTCGTTTTAAGAAGCATTAGGAATCTATTGCTACGGTACGTAGACAGCTGCAAACGCTATTTCCTAGGATGGAAATGCCGCATTTACATTCTTTTGAAGTGAATGCGGGGTATACATGACACTTCGCAATGAATGTTATATCTTATCACAAAACATAGAAATGTGATGCGATATGGCGATTTAAGTAGCATTAGAAATCTATTGCTACGATACGCAGATATCTGCAAACGCTATTTCCTGGGATGGAAACGTCGCATTTACATACTTTTGATGTGAGTACGAGGTATACATGACACTTCGCAATGAATATTATATCTTATCACGAAACATAGAAACGGGATGCAATATCGCGTTTAAAGAAGCATTAGAACCCTATTGAATCGATACGTAGATATCTGCAAACGCTAATTCCTAGCAAGGAAGTGGCGCATTTACATTCTTTTGAAGTCAATACGAGGTATACATGACACTTCGCAATGAATATTATATCTTATCATGAAACATAGAAATGAGATGCGATATCGCGATTTAAAAAGTATTAGATCTCTATTTCTACGATACGTAGAGATCTGCAAGCGCTACTTCCTAGCAAGGAAGTGTCGCATTTACATACATTTGAAGTGTGTGCGAGGTATACATAATACTTCGCAATGAATATTTTATCTTATCTTGAAACATAGAAATGAGATGCGATATCGCGATGTAAGAAGCATTAGAACTCTATTACTACGATACATAGACATCTGGAAACGCTATCTCCTAGAAAGGAAGCGTCGCAGTTATATTCATTTGATGTGAATTCGAGGTATACATAACTCTGCACAATGAATATTATATCTTATCACGAAACACAGAAATGACATGCGAAATCGCAATTTAAGAAGCTTTAGAACAATCTTGCTTTGATGCGTAGACGTCTGCAAACGCTACTTCGCGTTTTAAGAAGCATTAGAACTCTATTGCTACGACACGTAGACACCTGCAGACGCTATTTCCTAGCAAGGAAGTGTCGCATTTACATTCTTTTGAAGTGAATGCGGGGTATACATAACATTGCACAATGAATATTATATGTTATCATGGAACATAGAAATGAGATGCGATATCGCGATTTATGATGAATTAGAATTCTATTGCTTGGATACGTAGACATCTGGAGAGACTATCTCCTAGAAACGAAATGTCGCATTTACATTCATTTGAAGTGCAGACGAGGAATACATAACACTTCGCAATGAATAATATATTTTATCATGAAACAGAGAAATGAGATGCGATATCGAGTTTTAAGAAGCAGTGGAACTCTATTGCTACGATACGTAGACACCTGCAGACGCTATTTCCTAGCATGGAAGTGTCGCATTTACATTCTTTTGAAGTCAATACGAGGTATACATGACACTTCGCAATGAATATTATATCTTATCATGAAACATAGAAATGAGATGCGATATCGCGATTTAAAAAGTATTAGATCTCTATTTCTACGATACGTAGAGATCTGCAAGCGCTACTTCCTAGCAAGGAAGTGTCGCATTTACATACATTTGAAGTGTATGCGAGGTATACATAATACTTCGCAATGAATATTTTATCTTATCTTGAAACATAGAAATGAGATGCGATATCGCGATGTAAGAAGCATTAGAACTCTATTACTACGATACATAGACATCTGGAAACGTAATTTCCTAGAAAGGAAGTGTCGCATTTTGTGACGTCAGGCGTACCGCCTGCCACCCATCAACCTCTTCGCACCCCCCAGCATCAACCTCTTCGCACCCCCCAGCATCAACCCCTGGACGCATGCAACCAGCCAACCTCGCCTGCAGAACCAGCAACTGGAAGTGTTCGCGCGCGCATACCCGCACGCGCTCACTCACACCGAGTTCCGCTGCCTCACTCGCACCGCCGAGTATACCTGTCTCGCTCGTACCGGGTACCAGTGTCTCACTCGCACCACCGAGTATACCTGTCTCGCCCGCACCAAGGACGGGCAGCCCTATCTCCCTCGCACCGAGGATTCCGTCCTGCAGGAAGACGTAGCCGCAGCCCATCACCTGAATGGGGTCTTTTCCAATTCGGGGAACAGGATCTGCTAGAACCTATATATCACTTCTAAGCTAGACATACATACCATATCATGACGCATATATAAGAATTCCTATATCTAAGTTACACTAAGTAAGATGCGTCCGGCCAGCGGCATGCGCCGTTAGCCCCACCACGAGCCGCGGGTCGCCACTCGCTGGACCGCGCGCTCTCCGCCTCGAAACGCGAGTCCCCCACTCGCGGGACCGCGATCTCCCTACCACGAGCGTCCGCGACCGTAGCGCCCCGCGAACCGAGGAGGTCAGAGACGCGTCTCCAGAGCACACACTCTGAGTCGAGATCTCCTACCGAGGAGTCGAATCTTCTAGTTCTAGATCGTTAGCCACCTCAATGTGGGGTTCAGGCATCGTATTTCTATTTCCATTTTAACTTAGTCTTAGTCTTAGAATAATTCCAGTTCTTGTATACTTTAAACCTAGAATATATTTTATTTTTACTTTTACTATATCCAAGTACAAGTTCTTTTACCAAGTCTACTATTTCCACATCCATTAATTTTATCAAGTGTTTATAATTCTAGTTCTACATTTAACATTACATTTAACTACGAATTCTTCCACGGGTTCTTCCATACAACTGGGGTTGATCTTCTTCAAATTGAAGGAGTATAGAAATCGGCTTTGTGACGTTGAGACCGCGGCTTATCCCTCAGATCTTAGTCGAAAGTACAGAAAAACCTGGTGAATGAATCGTGCTTCCGGTTTGCGAAGAACGCGACGTGCGAGTAGGAAGAATTTCATACGACCACTTGTGCGTGAATATTTGGAGGGTGTTCCGAGAGTCCTCGTACACCAGCGACCTGCCTTCGCACCAGCCCAGACGCCGCTTTCCGAAGCGACCGTCGACGCATCCGATCCAGACACCACGACGCATCACGCCGATTATGCCACATCCAGCATCATCGCTGAATTCCGACCGCCGTCCTCCTCTTCGCTGGCGACTGATCGAGATTTCCGTAGCAGCCAACAGAACGAAATCCGCTACGATCCCAGCAAACGATCCTCCACGCCGTTTCTACGTACAAATCGAGAGAGAAGTCATCGAAAGGTAGGGTCATTCTCTTATTGTCGCGAGTGTTTTCGCTAGTGCCGTGTCAGCCGAAATTGTCGGACCCGGTCTGAAAGCGTTCCCGCGGACCGAATTACCGAAAAATAGGCCCGTGTCGTAAAGCCTCCAGAGCAACGGAAAATAGTTTCACCGGAAGTGATACCTCGTATTCACCTCAAAAGAATGTAAATGCGACACTTCCTTCCTAGGAAATAAGGTTTGCAGATATCTACGTATCGAAGAAATAGAGTTCTAATGCTTCTTAAATCGCGATATCGCATCTCATTTCAATGTTTCGCAATAAGATATAATATTCAATGTGTAATGTTATGTATACCTCGTATTCACTTCAAAAGAATGTAAATGCGACATTTCCTTGCAAGGAAATATCGTTTGCAGATGTCTACGTATCGTACCAATAGAGTTCTAGTGCTTCATAAATCGCGATATCGCATCTCATTTCTATGTTTCGTGATAAGATATATGATTCGTTGCGAAGTGTTATGTACTCCTCGTCTACACTTCTAACGAATGTAAATGCGACACATCATTGCTAGGAAATAGCGTTTCCAGATATCTACGTATCGAAGCAATAGAGTTCTAATGCTTCTTAAATCGCGATATCGCGTCCCGTTTCAATGTTTCATGATAAGATATAATGTCCATTGCGAAGTGTCATGTATACCTCGTATTCACTTCAAAAGAATGTAAATGCGACACTTGCATGCTAGGAAATAGCGTTTTCAGATGTCTACGTATCGTAGCAATAGAGTTCTAATGCTACCTAGAACGCGATATCGCATTTCACTTCTATGTTTCATGATAAGATAAAATATTCACTGCGAAGTGTCATGTATACCTCGCATTTACTTCAAAAGAATGTAAATAAGCCACTTCCATGCTAGGAAATAGCGTTTGCAGATGTCTACGTATCGTAGCAATAGAGTTCTAATGCTTCTTAAAACGAGATGCCGCATTTCATTTCTATGTTTCGTAATAAGATATAATATTCATTGTGGAATGATATGTACAGCTCGTATTCACTTCAAAGGATGTGAATGCGACACTTCCTTGCTAGGAAATAACATTTGCAGATGTCTACGCATCGTAGCAATAGAGTTATAATGCTTCTTAAATCGCGATATCGCATCTCACTTCTATGTTTCGAGATAAGATATAACATTCATTGCGAAGTGTCATGTATACCTCGTATTAACTTCAGAAGAATATAAATGCGGCATTTCGATGCTAGGAAATAGCGTTTGCAGATGTCTACGTATCGTAGCAATATAAATCTAATGCTTCTTAAAACGCGATATCGCATCTCACAGCTATGTTTCATGATAAGATATAATATCCATTGCGAAGTGCCATGTATACCTCGTATTCACTTCAACGGAATGTAAATGCGACATTTCCTTGCTAGGAAATAGAGTTTGCAGATGTCTACGTATATTAGCAATAGAGTTCTAATGCTTCTCAAAACGCGATATAGAACCTCATTCCTATGTTTCATGATAGGATATAATATTCATTGTGGAGTGTTATGTATACCTCGTATTCACTTCAAAAGAATGTAAATGCGACACTTCCTTGCTAGGAAATAACATTTGCAGATGTCTACGCATCGTAGCAATATAGTTCTAATGCTTCTTAAACTGCGATATCGCATCTCACAGCTATGTTTCATGATAAGATATAATATCCATTGCGAAGTGCCATGTATACCTCGTATTCACTTCAATGGTATGTAAATGCGACATTTCATTTCTAGGAAATAGTGTTTGCAGATGTCTACGTATATTAGCAATAGAGATCTAATGATTCTCAAAACGCGATATAGCACCTCATTCCTGTGTTTCATGATAAGATATAATATTCATTGCGAAGTGTCATGTATATCTCGTATTCACTTCAAATGAATGTAAATGCGACACTTCCATGCTAGGAAATAGCGTTTGCAGATGTCTACGTATCGTAGCAATAGAGTTCTAATGCTTCTTAAAACGCGATATCGCATCTCGCTGCTATGTTTCATGATAAGATATAATATTCATTATGGAGTGTTATGTATACCTCGTACTCACTTCGAAAGAATTTAAATGCGACACTTCCTTTCAAGGAAATAACATTTGCAGATGTCTAGGCATCGTAGCAATAGAGTTCTAGTGCTTCTTAAATCGCGATATCGCATCTCACTGCTATGTTTCACGATAAGATATAATATTCATTATGGAGTGTTATGTATACCTCATATTCACTTCAAAAGAATGTAAATGCCACACTTCCATGCTAGGAAATAGCGTTTCGGGATGCCTACGTATCGAAGCAATAGAGATCTAATGCTTCCTAAAACGCCATAACGTATATCAGTGCTATGTTGTATGATATGATATAATAATCATTGCGAAGTGTTATGTATACCTCCGCTGCAGTCCAAACGAATGTAAGTGTCACACTTCCTTGCTGGGCAATAGCGTTTCCAGATGTGTACTTATCGAAGCAGTAGTGGTCTAATGGTTCATTAAACGCGATATCGCATCTCATTTCTATGCTTCTTGACAAGATATAATATTCACTGCGAAGTGTTATGTATACCTCGTCTACACTTCAATGGAATGTAAATGCCTTATATCCATGCTAGGAAATGCGTTTCCATATGTCTTCGTATCGATGCAATAGAGTTCTAATGCTTCTTAAATCGCGATATCGCATCTCATTTCTATGTTTCACGATAAGCTACAATATTCATTGCGAAATGTTATGTATACCTCGTCTACACTTCAAAAGAATGCAAATGCTACACTTCTTGACTAGGAAATTGCGTTTCTAGATGTCTACGCATCGAAGCAATAGATTTCTAACTCTTTATAAAACGCGATATCGCATATCAATTCTAAGTCACATGATAGGATGTAATTTCAATGCAACGCGTTATGTATATCTCCTCTACACAGCAAATGAATGTAAATGGATCACTTCCTTGCTACGGAATATCGTTTCTATATCTGATGGATTAGAAGCAATAGAGTTCTAATGCTTCGTAAAACGCGGCTGCGCGTCTTACTTCTATATTTCATGATAAGATGTAATATTCATAGCATCGCGTTATGTTTATCTGCTTCTACATATGAATTGAGTGTGAACCCTACACTTTCTTGCCCGGGGATAGCGTTTCTAGATGTCCAGGTGCCGAAGCATTTAATTTGTCATGCTTCATGCACCTCAATATCGCATTTCATATAAACAGTTCAAAGTAAGTTAGAAGGTTGTAAAGCTCTATGCATCGCATTATGCTTATCTGCTTTTGTGCTTTATAATGCTCTGGGATGTGAGAAGGTCCTCAACCATCCTTAACCCCCTAAAGAGAAGTCAAAAGTCCAGCGGCCCTGCAGGTGGGCCATGGGAGCGCGGCGCGCGAGGCGCTACGCAATTTAAACGATCAGGAGGATCCCCTCAGGGACAACCAAGGGGGCGAGAAGAGGAAATTGCCGAAATCCACTGATCGATGGACTCGAACAATACCGAAGCCTACAGCCCACTCCACCAAGGAGCCCCGAGGAGGATGCAGGAGACCCGAGGACCACCAGCGAATTCAAGGAACCTGAAGAAGAGAACGTGAGAGCTTATTCGCTAAAGCGTCCCATTTCTTGTGTCGCATATTGTATATTGCATCTTATATCGTGAAGCGAGTTATGATGCTCGGTAATTTGCGGCGTGTTGCGTAGTTTGCCGTAGCCCTTCTTAGTTAAACCCACGTCGAGACCATAAATAAACATGCCGTGACTTCAGTATCTCGCGACCTGAGTGTGTGTACTTGGCTAGGCGTAGTCGAGAGGAGGACCATTTCCAAGTTTCAAGGGTTGTTCCGCCCCAGGGTTCCCGGGGTCGTGTAGTCTATCCCTTTGCTACTTTCTGAGCAGCTGGCGCCCAAGAAAAGTTGTACGTGAGCGGATACCTTGGAACGATAGATCGCTTTAGATTAAAGTACGTTTTACACCTTAAAGCATTTAGATAATTAACCCCTTCGAGCTTCCCTGACTTGCTATATATAGGTTTCCGTCACAACTAATAGGAACCATCACTTTATATAGATATATAGAACACACATAGTTTTAAACGTAGAACTGAGAATTTGAGAACTTACTTTGAAATGTTAGTAGTGAGAAATTCCATCGGATTTCATAGAAATTCAGAACCTACTTGCTATGAAACATAGGCAGATAAGGGCCATCGCGTTGCTTAGAACTTTAGAACTTGCTTACTTCAACAAAGATTTCTATTGGCTTCGTCCGTTCTTTTAGAAGAGTTTTTGATAAACCACATACTTTTCACGCTTCTGATATCTTTGAAAGTTCGCGAGATGTAATCGTTTAAGTTTTAAAATGATTACTTAGTGTGGATTATTATTTAGTAACTCGCTCATAAACGAGTCTGCATAGGATTTAATCCATAAGTTTTTAAGCCTGGAATTTATGCAGTTATTTGTTATTCACTTATTGCTCAAACGACAAAGATTCTGACCACTTCAAAATGGTTGACTTTCATCAATTTTCTTAAAAATTGAAATACTGCCCAACTGCTTGCATTAAAGACTGTAATTAAAGCTTTCGAAACATTTTACCTCTTATAGATGAATTCTGGAATTGAAATTGAATGTTTGACTTTTCTAGTTCCTGTTTAGACATCTTTCTATTGGAATGTTCAAGTATTTTTCATATTCGTAATTATTAAAAATGTTTTACTTGATTATTTTATTTAATATTTAGAATTTTCTGAGAAATATTTTTTATCGTAATGAACTATATGATTGCAATTATAATTCTTTATGAAATAATAATAACAGAAAGGTATGTATCCATTCTTGTAGTTTGTTGTAAAGAGTATTTAATCTTACTATCTAAAATGAAACATTGAGATCTGTTTACAATCTAATGGAATTTAATTACCTTTTGATTCAAATTCACAATGATAATCTTCCATAGTTCAACAATTTTGTGAGCTGTCCTCAGGAATCCGCAGCTCAGTACTTATAAAATGAACGACACAAAGAACAGCCTAACCAAGCGTATTCGAACCGGTTTTTCAATACTAATCTTATCATGTTTAACTTATGCTGCAAACTATTGAAATGCCCTTCGAAAAGTGTTTATTCACAGTGAAGTAAACGGTAAGTATTACGCCTTCCACCACTGTTTACAATACGTATGTTTCATTTACTATCAAAACCGTGAGTATTATCGCCTTTCTTTACTTTTTGTAACCTTCAATGCCTTCATGTTACAGATCGTTAAACTTGCTTTAAAATGCTCTATCGTATTACGGAAGAATGGACATACCAATTCATTTTAAAAAATGAAGGTAACCTTCATATGTCCAACATAACTCCACTTACAAAAAAACTATTTTCATCAACGGATGGCCCCTTTGTACTATGCAATTTTATATTAGCAAAAACTTCTATGAAACTTATAGTTTTGTGGATATCTGAGGTGCTAATTATTACTGCCCCACCCTGTATATTGTTATGGATGTGTCCAACAAGGCAACGATGAACAGAGTTAAATTTAATATTATGATGTTTATTATTTTACTTATAGTATATTTGTTTTTCTGGAATTTTGCCAAAAAACAATGTTTACGATGTCGACAGATGAATATATTTGCCTTAGAATTACAAGAGCCAACAATTTCGAAAGTAGAATATTTCTTTACTTCGCTAACCGAATCATTGCAAACGTTAAGTAAAGTGCGTGCCTTTCAAAACAGTCAGATGCAAATTACGATACAACGTTTCCAAGAAATGGTACGTGCCACTGTTTTTTAATTTCTGTTTATTTAATCAAAGGAAATTTAATTGAAATATCCGCAAAATTTGAGGACAAAAAGTTATTGTAATTTTACGCAACATATATGATGGTGATAAAGGATAAGTATACGGAACTGAAAATGGAAAGTAGCGAGCAGAAAAAGAAACTGATGGAGCTACAAAGTAGATTGATACATCCGTCAAATGATGATTCTAGGTTAATAAAATCCGTTAATTAAAGAACTATTGCAAAAATCATGTACAATCAATATTACTTCTGCTCAAAGGCTATAACAGAATTGGACCGAAATGGGTACAAAACAGGCAATTATATCTATACGTTCTATTCTATGCAAAGGCAAATATTTCAAAGAGAAAAGATGTGTTACTTACAAATTACTTATGTTCCTAGATATCTCACTAATTTAGGCTTCTTGTCTTGCAGAACTTATCATTCATGTAACATATAAAGGGGTCGAAGAATAGTAAAAGATTTTTGTATTTCATAGCCTCACTTGATACGTCGATTGGATCACGTAAAATATCGGACATTAATTGCATCTACATCTTCAGACCTTAAATATATAATTGCAACATCATATTTAACAGCGTTTTAATAACATTTTTCTAATTGTTTATATCTATGTCTAATAAATATATATTAATCGAATAAGTTGCTTTACCAAAGAATAAAAGTATCTGAGGCATACAAATCGGAGCATTACATAACAAACGTGCATCACATATATAATATTACATGTAACAAAAGATGAAGACCAAAAAGATCGTACATAAGTTGAATCCACAATGCGGTCATAGAGATACAGAAACGGCAAAAGTTGCAAACAATAATTTAAAAAATTCAAAAAGGGGGCAGTGAAAATCCATCTCCTTGACGATGATAAGGAACAAGTCTGCCTCATGCACTACAATATCCCAAACAGCCAGCGATTGGCACGCCAATGACAACGGATGGAACGAATTCCGTGACAGAACTGTGCTAACAAAGTGCTCCTACTCAGCTTTCGAAATGGCATACTGTTAGTACTGGGGCGGCATTCGTATCACGGCACTATTAAAGCACCGAGATATAGCACACGGGCTACACGGCCGTGACAATGACACTATCAGCTCACCATAGCTACACGCGTGGTTGTGGCGTAGGCTGACATTTACTAATGGGGAAGCTGTTTCCATAAAAATTATAAGCAAATATGAAAAATGACTAAACTGTGCAATTTATTTATTTTGATTCCAATATAGATACACCGGCACAAAACAAAGATATAAGAACTCGATTTTATTATTTTCTATAAACTAGCTCGATAGGGCGATTTTTTCCATAAAGTCGATAATTACTTTGTCATAAAAATATATACACTTATTTTATATATATTTTCTTCAATTTATTGTTACAAATTCATGCAATTGAGGGTTACATTAAATACGATGACAGCACGTTATTTCAAAAATTACACAAGGCGAAGTTAGGGACGCAACAGCATGAATTTTTATTTTATAAGTAATATTTTTTTTTATAAATAATATTTTTAGTCTATGATGGATTAAAAGAAATATATACGACTCGCTCAATAACTATAAATATAGGAAAACGACCATCAAAATATCTATCAATACTCATATGCTGAACATCTACTGACATCTAACGGTTCTAATTTGTATGAAAGCACAGGTTCCCCATTGCCAAATGTGATCCTGCGTCATTGCTGAGAAGATTCATGAATGGAGCGATGATACGCGTGTCACCATGGTGCTGGTTCTGCGCGATTCGCTTGTCTAGAACATGCTGGTAACACGTTCTGGCAATTTAGTCAACGAATCCGGTCACAGATGACTACGAATCAGTTGACACTCCTCGGAAGTGGCAATATAGTGCCGGCATGGTGTCGCTACCATCTTGCCGTTTGTTATCGGGGATGCTTTTTAGTGCATTATTCGGAATTGAATTTGAACACATAGCTACTTAATCGCAAATTTGTATGTACTGTGACGTGGTGAAGTCACAAGGCTCGCTCACCCCCCCCCCCCCCCCCCCCTGCATCGGTTAGACTAGCTCGCAGATCACCACCCATGCGAGAAGCGCGACACGGACCATCGCGATAGCTGTATTTGCGAGGAGCGTGAAATACACGATGGTAGAATTCCCCCCCCCCCCCCCCCCCCACCCCGTTCGTTTCTCTCTCTCCGTTCCACGGATTAGACTGGCGAGCTGATGGAAGAAGCGACCCATAAGACGCCTCTTCAACGGATAATAAGAACGCAGGTTCGTGGAAGGGCTGTGCGCCGAGGTAGCGTGACGGGCTCGACGGTGGAGGAGTCGGGAAGTGAGCAAGAAGAGACCCTGAAGCCCGAAGGATAGGATCCACATCTCTGCAACGATAAGATCGCTGCCATATTCCATGGAGACAAACAGGATGGTTCTCGGGTGTGAGAAGGACCTCTACCCCTCCCCATTAGAACTCTATTGCCCTAGCAAGGAAGTGTTGCATTTACATTCTTTTGAAGTGAATACGAGGTATACATAACATTGCACAATGAATACTATATCTTATCATGAAACATAGGTATGAGATACGATATCCCGTTTTAAGAAGCATGAGAACTCTAATGCTACGATACGTAGACATCTGCAAACGCTATTTCCTAGCAAGGAGGATTCGCATTTACATTCTTTTGAAGTGAATACGAGGTATACATGACACTTCCCAATGAATATTATATCTTATCATGAAACTGGGAAATGAGGTGCGACATCACGCTTTAAGAAGCATTGGAACTCTATTGTTTCGATACTTAGACATCTGGAAATGCTATTTCCTAGCAAGTAATTGTCGCATTTACATTCATTTGAAGTGCAGACGAGGGATACGTAACACTTCGCAATGAATATTATATCTTATCATGAGTCATAGAAATGAGATGCGATATCGCGATTTGAAAAGCATTAGAACTGTATTGCTACGATACATAGACATCTCCAAGCGCTATAACCTAGCAAGTAAGTGTCGCATTTACATGCATTTGAAGTGAATGCGAGGTATACATAACATTGCACAATGAATACTATATCATATCATGAAACATTGAAATGAGATGCGATATCCCGTCTTAAAAAGCATGAGAACTCTAATGCTACGATACGTAGCCATCTGCAAACGCTATTTCCCAGCAAGGAAGTGTCGCATTTACATTCTTTTGAAGTGAATACGAGGTATACATATCACTGCACAATGCATATTATATCTTATCATGAAACATAGAAATGAGATGCGATATCGCAATTTAAGAAGCATTAGAACTCTATAGCTACGATTGGTAGTCATCTGCAAACGCTATTTCCTAGCAAGGAAGTGTCGCCTTTACATTCTTTTGGTGTGTAGACGAGAATACATGACACTTCGCAATGAATACTATATCTTATCTTGTAACACAGAAGTGAGATGCGATATCGGGTTCTAACTAGCATTAGAACTCTATTGCTACGATACGTAGACATTTACAAACGCTATTTCCTAGCATGGAAGTATCGGATTTACATTCTTTTGAAGCGAAGGCGAGGTATACACAACACTTCGCAATTAATATTATATCTTAACATGAAACATAGATATGAGATGCGATATCGCGATTTAAGATGCATTAGAACTCTATTGCTACGCTACGTAGACATTTGCAAACGCTATTTCCTAGCATGGAAGTGTCGGATTTACATTCTTTTGAAGCGAATGCGAGGTATACATAACATTGCACAATGAATATTATATCTTATCATGAATCATAGAAATGAGATGCAATATCGCGATTTAAGATGCTTTAGAACTCTATTGCTACGATAAATAGCTATCTGCAAACGCTATTTCCTAGCAAGGAAGTGTCGCATTTACATTCCTTTGCCGTGTAGACGAGAATACATGACACTTCGCAATGAGTATTATATCTTATCATGAAACATAGAAATGGGATGCGATATCGCATTCTGAGAAGCATTAGAACTCTATTGCTACGATACGTAGACATCTGCAAGCGCTATTTCCTAGCAAGGAAGTGTCGCATTTACATTCTTTTGAAGTGAATACGAGGTATACATAACACTCCACAGTGAATATTATATCTCATCATGAAACATAGAAATGGGATGCGATATCGCGTTTTAAGGAGCGTTAGAACGCTATTGCTTCGATACGTAGAGATCTGCATACGCTATTTCCTAGCAAGGAAGTGTCGCATTTACTTTCATTTGAAGTGTATGCGAGGTATAACTGACACTTCGCAATGGATATTATATCTTATCATGAAACATAGAAGTGAAATGCGATAACGCGTTTTCAGAAGCTTTAGAACTCTATTATATCGATACGTACACAACTGGAAAGGCTACTTCCTAGCAAAGAGATGTGGTCGTTACATTCTTTTGAAGTGTAGACGAGGAATACATAACGCTCCGCAATGAATATTATAACTTATCATGAAACATAGAATTGGGATGCGATATCGCGTTTAAAGGAGCATTAGAACTCTATGGCGTCAATAGCTAGTCATCTGAAAACGCTATTTCCTAGCAAGGAAGTGTGGCATTTACATTCTTTTGATTTGTAGCCGATGCGTACTTAACGCTTCGCAATATATGTCATATCTTATCGCGAAACATAGACATGAGATGCGATATAGCGTTTTAAGAAGCATTAGAACTACATTGCTTTGGGGCGTAGACATCTGGAAACGCTATATCCTAGCAAGGAAGTGCCGCATTTCCATTCTTTTGAATTGTAGATGAGGTATATATAGCACTTCGCAATGAATATTATATCTTGTCATGAAATATAGAAATGAGATGACTTATTGCGATTTAAGAAGCATTAGAACTTTATTGCTTCGATACGGAGACATCTGCAAATGCTATTTCCCAGCAAGCAAGTGTCGCATTTACATTCATTTGAAGTGTACTCGAGGTATAAGTGACACTTCCCAATGAATATTATATCTTATCATGAAACATAGAAGTGAGAGGCGATATCGCGTTTAATGTAGCATTAGAACTCTATTGCTTCGATACGAGTACATCTGGAAACGCTATTTCCTAGCAAGGAAGTGTCGCACTTACATTCTTTTGAAGCTAATACGAGGTATACATGAGAAATCGCAATGAATATTATATCTTATCATGAAACATAGATGTGAGATGCGATATCGTGTTTTAAGAAGCATCAGAACTCCATTGCTACGATACGTAGACATCTGCAAACGCTACTTCCAAGCAAGGAAGTGTCGCGTTTACATTCAGTTGAAGTGAATACGAGGTATAAGTGACACTTCGCAATGAATAATAGATCTTATCATGAAACATAGAAATGAGATTCGATATCGTGTTTTAAGAAGCTTTAGAACTCTATTGCTACGATACGTAGACATCTGCATACGCTATTTCCTAGGATGGAAGTGTCGGATTTACATTCTTTTGAAGTGAATACGAGGTATACATGACACTTCGCAATGAATATTATATCTTATCACGAAACATATAAATGAGATGCGATATCGCGATTTTTAGCAGCATTAGAACTCTATAGCTACGATACGTAGACATCTGAATACGCTATTTCCCAGCAAGGAAGTGTCGCATTTACGTTCGTTTGGAGTGAATACGAGGTATACATGACACTTCGCAATGAATATTATATATTATCACGAAACATATAAATGAGATGCGATATCGCGATTTAAGTAGCATTAGAACTCTAATGCTACGATACGTAGACATCTGCAAACTCTATTTCCTAGCAAACAATAGTCGCATTTACATTCTTTTGAAGTGAATGCGAGGTATACATGACACTTCGCAATGATTATTATATCTTATCAAGAAGCATAGAAATGAGATGCGATATCACGTTTTGAGAAGCACTACAACTCTGTTGCTGCGATACGTAGGCATCTGCAAACGCTATTTCCTAGCAAGGAATAGTCGCATTTACATTCTTTTGAAGTGAATACGAGGTATACATGACACTTCGCAATGAATATTACATCTTATCGCGAAACATATAAATGAGATGCGATATCGCGATTTAAGTAGCATTAGAACTCTATTGCTACGATACGTAGACATCTGCAAATGCTATTTCCTAGCAAGCAATAGTCGCATTTACATTCTTTTGAAGTGAATACGAGGTATACATGACACTTCGCAATGAATATTATATCTTATCACGAAACATATAAATGAGATGCGATATCGCGTTTTTAGAAGCATTAGGACCCTTTTGCTACGATACGTAGGCATCTGCAAACGCTATTTCCTAGCAAGGAGTAGTCGCATTTACATTCCTGTGAAGTGAATACGAGGTATACATGACACTTCGCAATGAATATTATATCTTATCAAGAAACATAGAAATGAAATTGCGACATCTCGTTTTAAGAAGCATTAGAACCCTATTGCTACGATACGTAGACATCTGCAAACGATATTCCGAAGGATGGAAACGTCGCATTTACATTCTTTTGAAGTGAATACGAGGTATGCATGACACTTCGCAATGAATATTATATCTTATCATGAAGCATAGATGTGAGATGCGATATCGCGTTTTGAGAAGCATTAGGACCCTTTTGCTACGATACGTAGGCATCTGCAAACGCCATTTCCTAGCAAGGAGCAGTCGCATTTACATTCCTGTGAAGTGAATACGAGGTATACATGACACTTCGCAATGAATATTATATCTTATCATGAAACATAGAAGTGAGGTGCGATATCGCTTTTGAAGAAGCATTAGAACTCTATTGCCTCGACGCGTAGACATCCGCAGACGCTATTTCCTAGCAAGGAATAGTCGCATTTACATTCTTTTGAAGTGAATACGAGGTATACATGACACTTCGCAATGAATATTATTCTTTTGAAGTGAATACGAGTTATACATGACACTTCGCAATGAATATTATATATTATCACGAAACATATAAATGAGATGCGATATCGCGATTTAAGTAGCATTAGAACTCTAATGCTACAATACGTAGACATCTGCAAACTCTATTTCCTAGCAAGCAATAGTCGCATTTACATTCTTTTGAAGTGAATGCGAGGTATACATGACACTTCGCAATGAATATTATATCTTATCAAGAAGCATAGAAATGAGATGCGATATCACGTTTTGAGAAGCACTACAACTCTATTGCTGCGATACGTAGGCATCTGCAAACGCTATTTCCTAGCAAGGAATAGTCGCATTTACATTCTTTTGAAGTGAATACGAGGTATACATGACACTTCGCAATGAATATTATATCTTATCACGAAACATATAAATGAGATGCGATATCGCGATTTGAGCAGCATTAGAACTCTATTGCTACGATACGTAGACATCTGAATACGCTATTTCCCAGCAAGGAAGTGTCGCATTTACATTCGTTTGGAGTGAATACGAGGTATACATGACACTTCGCAATGAATATTATTCTTTTGAAGTGAATACGAGGTATACATGACACTTCGCAATGAATATTATATATTATCACGAAACATATAAATGAGATGCGATATCGCGATTTAAGTAGCATTAGAACTCTAATGCTACGATACGTAGACATCTGCAAACTCCATTTCCTAGCAAGCAATAGTCGCATTTACATTCTTTTGAAGTGAATTCGAGGTATACATGACACTTCGCAATGAATATTATTCTTTTGAAGTGAATACGAGGTATACATGACACTTCGCAATGAATATTATATATTATCACGAAACATATAAATGAGATGCGATATCGCGATTTAAGTAGCATTAGAACTCTAATGCTACGATACGTAGACATCTGCAAACTCTATTTCCTAGCAAACAATAGTCGCATTTACATTCTTTTGAAGTGAATGCGAGGTATACATGACACTTCGCAATGAATATTATATCTTATCAAGAAGCATAGAAATGAGATGCGATATCACGTTTTGAGAAGCACTACAACTCTATTGCTGCGATACGTAGGCATCTGCAAACGTTATTTCCTAGCAAGGAATAGTCGCATTTACATTCTTTTGAAGTGAATACGAGGTATACATGACACTTCGCAATGAATATTACATCTTATCGCGAAACATATAAATGAGATGCGATATCGCGATTTAAGTAGCATTAGAACTCTATTGCTACGATACGTAGACATCTGCAAATGCTATTTCCTAGCAAGCAATAGTCGCATTTACATTCTTTTGAAGTGAATACGAGGTATACATGACACTTCGCAATGAATATTATATCTTATCACGAAACATATAAATGAGATGCGATATCGCATTTTGAGAAGCATTAGGACCCTTTTGCTACGATACGTAGGCTTCTGCAAACGCCATTTCCTAGCAAGTAGTAGTCGCATTTACATTCCTGTGAAGTGAATACGAGGTATACATGACACTTCGCAATGAATATTATATCTTATCATGAAACATAGAAGTGAGGTGCGATATCGCGTTTGAAGAAGCATTAGAACTCTATTGCCTCGACGCGTAGACATTCGCAGACGCTATTTCCTAGCAAGGAATAGTAGCATTTACATTCTTTTGAAGTGAATACGAGGTATACATGACACTTCGCAATGAATATTATTCTTTTGAAGTGAATACGAGGTATACATGACACTTCGCAATGAATATTATATATTATCACGAAACATATAAATGAGATGCGATATCGCGATTTAAGTAGCATTAGAACTCTAATGCTACGATACGTAGACATCTGCAAACTCTATTTCCTAGCAAGCAATAGTCGCATTTACATTCTTTTGAAGTGAATGCGAGGTATACATGACACTTCGCAATGAATATTATATCTTATCAAGAAGCATGGAAATGAGATGCGATATCACGTTTTGAGAAGCACTACAACTCTATTGCTGCGATACGTAGGCATCTGCAAACGCTATTTCCAAGCAAGGAATAGTCGCATTTACATTCTTTTGAAGTGAATACGAGGTATACATGACACTTCGCAATGAATATTATATCTTATCACGAAACATATAAATGAGATGCGATATCGCGATTTGAGCAGCATTAGAACTCTATTGCTACGATACGTAGACATCTGAATACGCTATTTCCCAGCAAGGAAGTGTCGCATTTACATTCGTTTGGAGTGAATACGAGGTATACATGACACTTCGCAATGAATATTATATCTTATCATGAGTCATAGAAATGAGATGCGATATCGCGATTTGAAAAGCATTAGAACTGTATTGCTACGATACATAGACATCTGCAAGCGCTATAACCTAGCAAGTAAGTGTCGCATTTACATGCATTTGAAGTGAATGCGAGGTATACATAACATTGCACAATGAATACTATATCATATCATGAAACATTGAAATGAGATGCGATATCCCGTCTTAAAAAGCATGAGAACTCTAATGCTACGATACGTAGCCATCTGCAAACGCTATTTCCCAGCTAGGAAGTGTCGCATTTACATTCTTTTGAAGTGAATACGAGGTATACATATCACTGCACAATGCATATTATATCTTATCATGAAACATAGAAATGAGATGCGATATCGCAATTTAAGAAGCATTAGAACTCTATAGCTACTATTGGTAGTCATCTGCAAACGCTATTTCCTAGCAAGGAAGTGTCGCCTTTACATTCTTTTGGTGTGTAGACGAGAATACATGACACTTCGCAATGAATACTATATCTTATCTTGTAACACAGAAGTGAGATGCGATATCGGGTTCTAACTAGCATTAGAACTCTATTGCTACGATACGTAGACATTTACAAACGCTATTTCCTAGCATGGAAGTATCGGATTTACATTCTTTTGAAGCGAAGGCGAGGTATACACAACACTTCGCAATTAATATTATATCTTAACATGAAACATAGATATGAGATGCGATATCGCGATTTAAAATGCATTAGAACTCTATTGCTACGCTACGTAGACATTTGCAAACGCTATTTCCTAGCATGGAAGTGTCGGATTTACATTCTTTTGAAGCGAATGCGAGGTATACATAACATTGCACAATGAATATTATATCTTATCATGAATCATAGAAATGAGATGCAATATCGCGATTTAAGATGCTTTAGAACTCTATTGCTACGATAAATAGCTATCTGCAAACGCTATTTCCTAGCAAGGAAGTGTCGCATTTACATTCCTTTGCCGTGTAGACGAGAATACATGACACTTCGCAATGAGTATTATATCTTATCATGAAACATAGAAATGGGATGCGATATCGCATTCTGAGAAGCATTAGAACTCTATTGCTACGATACGTAGACATCTGCAAGCGCTATTTCCTAGCAAGGAAGTGTCGCATTTACATTCTTTTGAAGTGAATACGAGGTATACATAACACTCCACAGTGAATATTATATCTCATCATGAAACATAGAAATGGGATGCGATATCGCGTTTTAAGGAGCGTTAGAACTCTATTGCTTCGATACGTAGAGATTTGCATACGCTATTTCCTAGCAAGGAAGTGTCGCATTTACTTTCATTTGAAGTGTATGCGAGGTATAAGCGACACTTCGCAATGGATATTATATCTTATCATGAAACATAGAAGTGAGATGCGATAACGCGTTTTCAGAAGCTTTAGAACTCTATTACATCGATACGTACACAACTGGGAAGGCTATTTCCTAGCAAAGAGGTGTGGTATTTACATTCCTTTGAAGTGTAGACGAGGAATACATAACGCTCCGCAATGAATATTATAACTTATCATGAAACATAGAATTCGGATGCGATATCGCGTTTAAAGGAGCATTAGAACTCTATGGCGTCAATAGCTAGACGTCTGAAAACGCTATTTCCTAGCAAGGAAGTGTGGCATTTACATTCTTTTGATGTGTAGCCGATGCGTACTTAACACTTCGCAATATATGTCATATCTTATCGCGAAACATAGACATGAGATGCGATATAGCGTTTTAAGAAGCATTAGAACTACATTGCTTTGGGGCGTAGACATCTGGAAACGCTATATCCTGGCAAGGAAGTGCCGCATTTCCATTCTTTTGAATTGTAGATGAGGTATATATAGCACTTCGCAATGAATATTATATCTTGTCATGAAATATAGAAATGAGATGACATATTGCGATTTAAGAAGCATTAGAACTTTATTGCTTCGATACGGAGACATCTGCAAATGCTATTTCCCAGCAAGCAAGTGTCGCATTTACATTCATTTGAAGTGTACTCGAGGTATAAGTGACACTTCCCAATGAATATTATATCTTATCATGAAACATAGAAGTGAGAGGCGATATCGCGTTTAATGTATCATTAGAACTCTATTGCTTCGATACGAGTACATCTGGAAACGCTATTTCCTAGCAAGGAAGTGTCGCACTTACATTCTTTTGAAGCTAATACGAGGTATACATGAGAAATCGCAATGAATATTATATCTTATCATGAAACATAGATGTGAGATGCGATATCGTGTTTTAAGAAGCATCAGAACTCCATTGCTACGATACGTAGACATCTGCAAACGCTATTTCCTAGCATGGAAGTGTTGCATTTACATTCTTTTGAAGTGAATACGAGGTATACATGACACTTCGCAATGAATATTATATCTTATCACGAAACATAGAAATGAAATTGCGACATCTCGTTTTAAGAAGCATTAGAACCCTATTGCTACGATACGTAGACATCTGCAAACGATATTCCCAAGGATGGAAACGTCGCATTTACATTCTTTTGAAGTGAATACGAGGTATGCATGACACTTCGCAATGAATATTATATCTTATCATGAAGCATAGATGTGAGATGCGATATCGCGTTTTGAGAAGCATTAGGACCCATTTGCTACGATACGTAGGCATCTGCAAACGCCATTTCCTAGCAAGGAGTAGTCGCATTTACATTCCTGTGAAGTGAATACGAGGTATACATGACACTTCGCAATGAATATTATATCTTATCATGAAACATAGAAGTGAGGTGCGATATCGCGTTTGAAGAAGCATTAGAACTCTATTGCCTCGACGCGTAGACATCCGCAGACGCTATTTCCTAGCATGGAACTGTCGCATTTACATTCTTTTGAAATGAATACGAGGTATACATGACACTTCGCAATGAATATTACATCTTATCGCGAAACATATAAATGAGATGCGATATCGCGATTTAAGTAGCATTAGAACTCTATTGCTACGATACGTAGACATCTGCAAATGCTATTTCCTAGCAAGCAATAGTCGCATTTACATTCTTTTGAAGTGAATACGAGGTATACATGACACTTCGCAATGAATATTATATCTTATCACGAAACATATAAATGAGATGCGATATCGCGTTTTGAGAAGCATTAGGACCCTTTTGCTACGATACGTAGGCATCTGCAAACGCTATTTCCTAGCAAGGAGTAGTCGCATTTACATTCCTGTGAAGTGATTACGAGGTATACATGACACTTCGCAATGAATATTATATCTTATCAAGAAACATAGAAATGAAATTGCGACATCTCGTTTTAAGAAGCATTAGAACCCTATTGCTACGATACGTAGACATCTGCAAACGATATTCCCAAGGATGGAAACGTCGCATTTACATTCTTTTGAAGTGAATACGAGGTATGCATGACACTTCGCAATGAATATTATATCTTATCATGAAGCATAGATGTGAGATGCGATATCGCGTTTTGAGAAGCATTAGGACCCTTTTGCTACGATACGTAGGCATCTGCAAACGCCATTTCCTAGCAAGGAGCAGTCGCATTTACATTCCTGTGAAGTGAATACGAGGTATACATGACACTTCGCAATGAATATTATATCTTATCATGAAACATAGAAGTGAGGTGCGATATCGCGTTTGAAGAAGCATTAGAACTCTATTGCCTCGACGCGTAGACATCCGCAGACGCTATTTCCTAGCAAGGAATAGTCGCATTTACATTCATTTGAAGTGAATACGAGGTATACATGACACTTCGCAATGAATATTATTCTTTTGAAGTGAATACGAGGTATACATGACACTTCGCAATGAATATTATATATTATCACGAAACATATAAATGAGATGCGATATCGCGATTTAAGTAGCATTAGAACTCTAATGCTACGATACGTAGACATCTGCAAACTCTATTTCCTAGCAAGCAATAGTCGCATTTACATTCTTTTGAAGTGAATGCGAGGTATACATGACACTTCGCAATGAATATTATATCTTATCAAGAAGCATAGAAATGAGATGCGATATCACGTTTTGAGAAGCACTACAACTCTATTGCTGCGATACGTAGGCATCTGCAAACGCTATTTCCTAGCAAGGAATAGTCGCATTTACATTCTTTTGAAGTGAATACGAGGTATACATGACACTTCGCAATGAATATTATATCTTATCATGAGTCATAGAAATGAGATGCGATATCGCGATTTGAAAAGCATTAGAACTGTATTGCTACGATACATAGACATCTGCAAGCGCTATAACCTAGCAAGTAAGTGTCGCATTTACATGCATTTGAAGTGAATGCGAGGTATACATAACATTGCACAATGAATACTATATCATATCATGAAACATTGAAATGAGATGCGATATCCCGTCTTAAAAAGCATGAGAACTCTAATGCTACGATACGTAGCCATCTGCAAACGCTATTTCCCAGCAAGGAAGTGTCGCATTTACATACTTTTGAAGTGAATACGAGGTATACATATCACTGCACAATGCATATTATATCTTATCATGAAACATAGAAATGAGATGCGATATCGCAATTTAAGAAGCATTAGAACTCTATAGCTACTATTGGTAGACATCTGCAAACGCTATTTCCTAGCAAGGAAGTGTCGCCTTTACATTCTTTTGGTGTGTAGACGAGAATACATGACACTTCGCAATGAATACTATATCTTATCTTGTAACACAGAAGTGAGATGCGATATCGGGTTCTAACTAGCATTAGAACTCTATTGCTACGATACGTAGACATTTACAAACGCTATTTCCTAGCATGGAAGTATCGGATTTACATTCTTTTGAAGCGAAGGCGAGGTATACACAACACTTCGCAATTAATATTATATCTTAACATGAAACATAGATATGAGATGCGATATCGCGATTTAAAATGCATTAGAACTCTATTGCTACGCTACGTAGACATTTGCAAACGCTATTTCCTAGCATGGAAGTGTCGGATTTACATTCTTTTGAAGCGAATGCGAGGTATACATAACATTGCACAATGAATATTATATCTTATCATGAATCATAGAAATGAGATGCAATATCGCGATTTAAGATGCTTTAGAACTCTATTGCTACGATAAATAGCTATCTGCAAACGCTATTTCCTAGCAAGGATGTGTAGCATTTACATTCCTTTGCCGTGTAGACGAGAATACATGACACTTCGCTATGAGTATTATATCTTATCATGAAACATAGAAATGGGATGCGATATCGCATTCTGAGAAGCATTAGAACTCTATTGCTACGATACGTAGACATCTGCAAGCGCTATTTCCTAGCAAGGAAGTGTCGCATTTACATTCTTTTGAAGTGAATACGAGGTATACATAACACTCCACAGTGAATATTATATCTCATCATGACACATAGAAATGGGATGCGATATCGCGTTTTAAGGAGCGTTAGAACTCTATTGCTTCGATACGTAGAGATCTGCATACGCTATTTCCTAGCAAGGAAGTGTCGCATTTACTTTCATTTGAAGTGTATGCGAGGTATAAGCGACACTTCGCAATGGATATTATATCTTATCATGAAACATAGAAGTGAGATGCGATAACGCGTTTTCAGAAGCTTTAGAACTCTATTACATCGATACGTACACAACTGGAAAGGCTATTTCCTAGCAAAGAGGTGTGGTATTTACATTCTTTTGAAGTGTAGACGAGGAATACATAACGCTCCGCAATGAATATTATAACTTATCATGAAACATAGAATTCGGATGCGATATCGCGTTTAAAGGAGCATTAGAACTCTATGGCGTCAATAGCTAGACGTCTGAAAACGCTATTTCCCAGCAAGGAAGTGTGGCATTTACATTCTTTTGATGTGTAGCCGATGCGTACTTAACACTTCGCAATATATGTCATATCTTATCGCGAAACATAGACATGAGATGCGATATAGCGTTTTAAGAAGCATTAGAACTACATTGCTTTGGGGCGTAGACATCTGGAAACGCTATATCCTTGCAAGGAAGTGCCGCATTTCCATTCTTTTGAATTGTAGATGAGGTATATATAGCACTTCGCAATGAATATTATATCTTGTCATGAAATATAGAAATGAGATGACATATTGCGATTTAAGAAGCATTAGAACTTTATTGCTTCGATACGGAGACATCTGCAAATGCTATTTCCCAGCAAGCAAGTGTCGCATTTACATTCATTTGAAGTGTACTCGAGGTATAAGTGACACTTCCCAATGAATATTATATCTTATCATGAAACATAGAAGTGAGAGGCGATATCGCGTTTAATGTATCATTAGAACTCTATTGCTTCGATACGAGTACATCTGGAAACGCTATTTCCTAGCAAGGAAGTGTCGCACTTACATTCTTTTGAAGCTAATACGAGGTATACATGAGAAATCGCAATGAATATTATATCTTATCATGAAACATAGATGTGAGATGCGATATCGTGTTTTAAGAAGCATCAGAACTCCATTGCTACGATACGTAGACATCTGCAAACGCTATTTCCTAGCATGGAAGTGTTGCATTTACATTCCTTTGAAGTGTAGACGAGAATACATAACACTGCACAATGAATATTATATCTTATCATGAATCATAGAAATGAGGTGCAATATCGCGATTTAAGAAGGTTTAGAACTCTATTGCTTCAATACGTAGACATCTGCAAACGCTACTTCCAAGCAAGGAAGTGTCGCGTTTACATTCATTTGATGTGAATACGAGGTATAAGTGACACTTCGCAATGAATAATAGATCTTATCATGAAACATAGAAATGAGATGCGATATCGTGTTTTAAGAAGCTTTAGAACTCTATTGCTACGATACGTAGACATCTGCATACGCTATTTCCTAGCAAGGAAGTGTCGCATTTACTTTCATTTGAAGTGTATGCGAGGTATAAGCGACACTTCGCAATGGATATTATATCTTATCATGAAACATAGAAGTGAGATGCGATAACGCGTTTTCAGAAGCTTTAGAACTCTATTACATCGATACGTACACAACTGGAAAGGCTATTTCCTAGCAAAGAGGTGTGGTATTTACATTCTTTTGAAGTGTAGACGAGGAATACATAACGCTCCGCAATGAATATTATAACTTATCATGAAACATAGAATTCGGATGCGATATCGCGTTTAAAGGAGCATTAGAACTCTATGGCGTCAATAGCTAGACGTCTGAAAACGCTATTTCCCAGCAAGGAAGTGTGGCATTTACATTCTTTTGATGTGTAGCCGATGCGTACTTAACACTTCGCAATATATGTCATATCTTATCGCGAAACATAGACATGAGATGCGATATAGCGTTTTAAGAAGCATTAGAACTACATTGCTTTGGGGCGTAGACATCTGGAAACGCTATATCCTTGCAAGGAAGTGCCGCATTTCCATTCTTTTGAATTGTAGATGAGGTATATATAGCACTTCGCAATGAATATTATATCTTGTCATGAAATATAGAAATGAGATGACATATTGCGATTTAAGAAGCATTAGAACTTTATTGCTTCGATACGGAGACATCTGCAAATGCTATTTCCCAGCAAGCAAGTGTCGCATTTACATTCATTTGAAGTGTACTCGAGGTATAAGTGACACTTCCCAATGAATATTATATCTTATCATGAAACATAGAAGTGAGAGGCGATATCGCGTTTAATGTATCATTAGAACTCTATTGCTTCGATACGAGTACATCTGGAAACGCTATTTCCTAGCAAGGAAGTGTCGCACTTACATTCTTTTGAAGCTAATACGAGGTATACATGAGAAATCGCAATGAATATTATATCTTATCATGAAACATAGATGTGAGATGCGATATCGTGTTTTAAGAAGCATCAGAACTCCATTGCTACGATACGTAGACATCTGCAAACGCTATTTCCTAGCATGGAAGTGTTGCATTTACATTCCTTTGAAGTGTAGACGAGAATACATAACACTGCACAATGAATATTATATCTTATCATGAATCATAGAAATGAGGTGCAATATCGCGATTTAAGAAGGTTTAGAACTCTATTGCTTCAATACGTAGACATCTGCAAACGCTACTTCCAAGCAAGGAAGTGTCGCGTTTACATTCATTTGATGTGAATACGAGGTATAAGTGACACTTCGCAATGAATAATAGATCTTATCATGAAACATAGAAGTGAGATGCGATATCGTGTTTTAAGAAGCTTTAGAACTCTATTGCTACGATACGTAGACATCTGCATACGCTATTTCCTAGCAAGGATGTGTCGCATTTACTTTCATTTGAAGTGTATGCGAGGTATAAGCGACACTTCGCAATGGATATTATATCTTATCATGAAACATAGAAGTGAGATGCGATAACGCGTTTTCAGAAGCTTTAGAACACTATTACATCGATACGTACACAACTGGAAAGGCTATTTCCTAGCAAAGAGGTGTGGTATTTACATTCTTTTGAAGTGTAGACGAGGAATACATAACGCTCCGCAATGAATATTATAACTTATCATGAAACATAGAATTCGGATGCGATATCGCGTTTAAAGGAGCATTAGAACTCTATGGCGTCAATAGCTAGACATCTGAAAACGCTATTTCCTAGCAAGGAAGTATGGCATTTACATTCTTTTGATGTGTAGCCGATGCGTACTTAACACTTCGCAATATATGTCATATCTTATCGCGAAACATAGACATGAGATGCGATATAGCGTTTTAAGAAGCATTAGAACTACATTGCTTTGGGGCGTAGACATCTGGAAACGCTATATCCTTGCAAGGAAGTGCCGCATTTCCATTCTTTTGAATTGTAGATGAGGTATATATAGCACTTCGCAATGAATATTATATCTTGTCATGAAATATAGAAATGAGATGACATATTGCGATTTAAGAAGCATTAGAACTTTATTGCTTCGATACGGAGACATCTGCAAATGCTATTTCCCAGCAAGCAAGTGTCGCATTTACATTCATTTGAAGTGTACTCGAGGTATAAGTGACACTTCCCAATGAATATTATATCTTATCATGAAACATAGAAGTGAGAGGCGATATCGCGTTTAATGTATCATTAGAACTCTATTGCTTCGATACGAGTACATCTGGAAACGCTATTTCCTAGCAAGGAAGTGTCGCACTTACATTCTTTTGAAGCTAATACGAGGTATACATGAGAAATCGCAATGAATATTATATCTTATCATGAAACATAGATGTGAGATGCGATATCGTGTTTTAAGAAGCATCAGAACTCCATTGCTACGATACGTAGACATCTGCAAACGCTATTTCCTAGCATGGAAGTGTTGCATTTACATTCCTTTGAAGTGTAGACGAGAATACATAACACTGCACAATGAATATTATATCTTATCATGAATCATAGAAATGAGGTGCAATATCGCGATTTAAGAAGGTTTAGAACTCTATTGCTTCAATACGTAGACATCTGCAAACGCTACTTCCAAGCAAGGAAGTGTCGCGTTTACATTCATTTGATGTGAATACGAGGTATAAGTGACACTTCGCAATGAATAATAGATCTTATCATGAAACATAGAAATGAGATGCGATATCGTGTTTTAAGAAGCTTTAGAACTCTATTGCTACGATACGTAGACATCTGCATACGCTATTTCCTAGCAAGGATGTGTCGCATTTACTTTCATTTGAAGTGTATGCGAGGTATAAGCGACACTTCGCAATGGATATTATATCTTATCATGAAACATAGAAGTGAGATGCGATAACGCGTTTTCAGAAGCTTTAGAACACTATTACATCGATACGTACACAACTGGAAAGGCTATTTCCTAGCAAAGAGGTGTGGTATTTACATTCTTTTGAAGTGTAGACGAGGAATACATAACGCTCCGCAATGAATATTATAACTTATCATGAAACATAGAATTCGGATGCGATATCGCGTTTAAAGGAGCATTAGAACTCTATGGCGTCAATAGCTAGACATCTGAAAACGCTATTTCCTAGCAAGGAAGTATGGCATTTACATTCTTTTGATGTGTAGCCGATGCGTACTTAACACTTCGCACTATATGTCATATCTTATCGCGAAACATAGACATGAGATGCGATATAGCGTTTTAAGAAGCATTAGAACTACATTGCTTTGGGGCGTAGACATCTGGAAACGCTATATCCTAGCAAGGATGTGCCGCATTTCCATTCTTTTGAATTGTAGATGAGGTATATATAGCTCTTCGCAATGAATATTATATCTTGTCATGAAATATAGAAATGAGATGACTTATTGCGATTTAAGAAGCATTAGAACTTTATTGCTTCGATACGGAGACATCTGCAAATGCTATTTCCCAGCAAGCAAGTGTCGCATTTACATTCATTTGAAGTGTATTCGAAGTATAAGTGACACTTCCCAATGAATATTATATCTTATCATGAAACATAGATGTGAGAGGCGATATCGCGTTTAATGTAGCATTAGAACTCTATTGCTTCGATACGAGGACATCTGCAAACGCTATTTCCTAGCAAGGAAGTGTCGCACTTACATTCTTTTGAAGCTAATACGAGGTATACATGAGAAATCGCAATGAATATTATATCTTATCATGAAACATAGATGTGAGATGCGATATCGTGTTCTAAGAAGCTTTAGAACTCTATTGCTACGATACGTAGACATCTGCATACACTATTTCCTAGGATGGAAGTGTCGGATTTACATTCTTTTGAAGTGAATACGAGGTATACATGACACTTCGCAATGAATATTATATCTTATCACGAAACATATAAATGAGATGCGATATCGCGATTTAAGTAGCATTAGAACTCTATTGCTACGATACGTAGACATCTGAATACGCTATTTCCTAGCAAGGAAGTGTCGCATTTACATTTGTTTGGAGTGAATACGAGGTATACATGATACTTAGCAATGAATATTATACCTCATCATAAAGCATAGAAATGAGATGCGATATCGCGTTTTGAGAAGCATTAGGACCCTTTTGCTACGATACGTAGGCATCTGCAAACGCTATTTCCTAGCAAGGAGTAGTCGCATTTACATTCCTGTGAAGTGAATACGAGGTATACATGACACTTCGCAATGAATATTATATCTTATCAAGAAACATAGAAATGAAATTGCGACATCTCGTTTTAAGAAGCATTAGAACCCTATTGCTACGATACGTAGACATCTGCAAACGATATTCCCAAGGATGGAAACGTCGCATTTACATTCTTTTGAAGTGAATACGAGGTATGCATGACACTTCGCAATGAATATTATATCTTATCATGAAGCATAGATGTGAAATGCGATATCGCGTTTTGAGAAGCATTAGGACCCTTTTGCTACGATACGTAGGCATCTGCAAACGCCATTTCCTAGGAAGGAGCAGTCGCATTTACATTCCTGTGAAGTGAATACGTGGTATACATGACACTTCGCAATGAATATTATATCTTATCATGAAACATAGAAGTGAGGCGCGATATCGCGTATGAAGAAGCATTAGAACTCTATTGCCTCGACGCGTAGACATCCGCAGACGCTATTTCCTAGCAAGGAATAGTCGCACTTACATTCTTTTGAAGTGAATACGAGGTATACATGACACTTCGCAATGAATATTATTCTTTTGAAGTGAATACGAGGTATACATGACACTTCGCAATGAATATTATATATTATCACGAAACATATAAATGAGATGCGATATCGCGATTTAAGTAGCATTAGAACTCTAATGCTACGATACGTAGACATTTGCAAACTCTATTTCCTAGCAAGCAATAGTCGCATTTACATTCTTTTGAAGTGAATGCGAGGTATACATAACACTTCGCAATGAATATTATATCTTATCAAGAAGCATAGAAATGAGATGCGATATCACGTTTTGAGAAGCACTACAACTCTATTGCTGCGATACGTAGGCATCTGCGAACGCTATTTCCTAGCAAGGAATAGTCGCATTTACATTCTTTTGAAGTGAATACGAGGTATACATGACACTTCGCAATGAATATTATATCTTATCACGAAACATATAAATGAGATGCGATATCGCGATTTGAGCAGCATTAGAACTCTATTGCTACGATACGTAGACATCTGAATACGCTATTTCCCAGCAAGGAAGTGTCGCATTTACATTCGTTTGGAGTGAATACGAGGTATACATGGCACTTCGCAATGAATATTGTATCTTATCATGAAGCATAGAAATGAGATGCGATATCGCGTTTTGAGAAGCACTACAACTCTATTGCTGCGATACGTAGGCATCGGCAAACGCTATTTCCTAGCAAGGAATAGTCGCATTTACATTCTTTTGAAGTGAATACGAGGTATACATGACACTTCGCAATGAATATTATTCTTTTGAAGTGAATACGAGGTATACATGACACTTCGCAATGAATATTATTCTTTTGAAGTGAATACGAGGTATACATGACACTTCGCAATGAATATTATATATTATCACGAAACATATAAATGAGATGCGATATCGCGATTTAAGTAGCATTAGAACTCTAATGCTGCGATACGTAGACATCTGCAAACTCTATTTCCTAGCAAGCAATAGTCGCATTTACATTCTTTTGAAGTGAATGCGAGGTATACATGACACTTCGCAATGAATATTATATCTTATCAAGAAGCATAGAAATGAGATGCGATATCACGTTTTGAGAAGCACTACAACTCTATTGCTGCGATACGTAGGCATCTGCAAACGCTATTTCCAAGCAAGGAATAGTCGCATTTACATTCTTTTGAAGTGAATACGAGGTATACATGACACTTCGCAATGAATATTATATCTTATCACGAAACATATAAATGAGATGCGATATCGCGATTTGAGCAGCATTAGAACTCTATTGCTACGATACGTAGACATCTGAATACGCTATTTCCCAGCAAGGAAGTGTCGCATTTACATTCGTTTGGAGTGAATACGAGGTATACATGACACTTCGCAATGAATATTGTATCTTATCATGAAACATAGAAATGAAACGCGACGTCTCGTTTTAAGAAGCATTAGGACCCTTTTGCTACGATACGTAGACACCTGCAAACCATATTCCCAAGGATGGAAACGTCGCATTTACATTCTTTTGAAGTGAATACGAGGTATACATGACACTACGCAATGAATATTATATCTTATCACGAAACATAGAAGTGAGGTGCGATATCGCGTTTGAAGAAGCATTAGAACTCTATTGCCTCGACGCGTAGACATCCGCAGACGCTATTTCCTAGCAAGCAATAGTCGCATTTACATTCTTTTGAAGTGAATGCGAGGTATACATGACACTTCGCAATGAATATTATATCTTATCAAGAAGCATAGAAATGAGATGCGATATCACGTTTTGAGAAGCACTACAACTCTATTGCTGCGATACGTAGGCATCTGCAAACGCTATTTCCAAGCAAGGAATAGTCGCATTTACATTCTTTTGAAGTGAATACGAGGTATACATGACACTTCGCAATGAATATTATATATTATAACGAAACATATAAATGAGATGCGATATCGCGATTTAAGTAGCATTAGAACTCTAATGCTACTATACGTAGACATCTGCAAACTCTATTTCCTAGCAAGCAATAGTCGCATTTACATTCTTTTGAAGTGAATTCGAGGTATACATGACACTTCGCAATGAATATTATTCTTTTGAAGTGAATACGAGGTATACATGACACTTCGCAATGAATATTATATATTATAACGAAACATATAAATGAGATGCGATATCGCGATTTAAGTAGCATTAGAACTCTAATGCTACGATACGTAGACATCTGCAAACTCTGTTTCCTAGCAAACAATAGTCGCATTTACATTCTTTTGAAGTGAATGCGAGGTATACATGACACTTCGCAATGAATATTATATCTTATCAAGAAGCATAGAAATGAGATGCGATATCACGTTTTGAGAAGCACTACAACTCTATTGCTGCGATACGTAGGCATCTGCAAACGCTATTTCCTAGCAAGGAATAGTCGCATTTACATTCTTTTGAAGTGAATACGAGGTATACATGACACTTCGCAATGAATATTACATCTTATCGCGAAACATATAAATGAGATGCGATATCGCGATTTAAGTAGCATTAGAACTATATTGCTACGATACGTAGACATCTGCAAATGCTATTTCCTAGCAAGCAATAGTCGCATTTACATTCTATTGAAGTGAATACGAGGTATACATGACACTTCGCAATGAATATTATATCTTATCACGAAACATATAAATGAGATGCGATATCGCGATATAAGTAGCATTAGAACTCTATTGCTACGATACGTAGACATCTGCAAACTCTATTTCCTAGCAAGCAATAGTCGCATTTACATTCTTTTGAAGTGAATACGAGGTATACATGACACTTCGCAATGAATATTGTATCTTATCATGAAACATAGAAATGAAACGCGACGTCTCGTTTTAAGAAGCATTAGGACCCTTTTGCTACGATACGTAGACACCTGCAAACCATATTCCCAAGGATGGAAACGTCGCATTTACATTCTTTTGAAGTGAATACGAGGTATACATGACACTACGCAGTGAATATTATATCTTATCACGAAACATATAAATGAGATGCGATATCGCGATTTAAGCAGCATTAGAATTCTATTGCTAAGATACGTAGACATCTGCAAACGCTATTTCCTAGCAAGCAATAGTCGCATTTACATTCTTTTGAAGTGAATACGAGGTATACATGACACTTCGCAATGAATATTATATCTTATCACGAAACATTGAAATGAAATGCGACATCTCATTTTAAGAAGTATTAGAACCCTATTGCTACGATACGTAGACATCTGCAAACGATATTCCCAAGGATGGAAACGTCGCATTTACATTCTTTTGAAGTGAATACGAGGTATACATGACACTACGCAATGAATATTATATCTTATCACGAAACATATAAATGAGATGCGATATCGCGTTTTGAGAAGCATTAGGACCCTTTTGCTACGATACGTAGGCATCTGCAAACGCTATTTCCTAGCAAGGAGTAGTCGCATTTACATTCCTGTGAAGTGAATACGAGGTATACATGACACTTCGCAATGAATATTATACCTTATCAAGAAACATAGAAATGAAATTGCGACATCTCGTTTTAAGAAGCATTAGAACCCTATTGCTACGATACGTAGACATCTGCAAACGATATTCCCAAGGATGGAAACGTCGCATTTACATTCTTTTGAAGTGAATACGAGGTATGCATGACACTTCGCAATGAATATTATATCTTATCATGAAGCATAGATGTGAGATGCGATATCGCGTTTTGAGAAGCATTAGGACCCTTTTGCTACGATACGTAGGCATCTGCAAACGCCATTTCCTAGCAAGGAGCAGTCGCATTTACATTCCTGTGAAGTGAATGCGAGGTATACATGACACTTCGCAATGAATATTATATCTTATCATGAAACATAGAAGTGAGGTGCGATATCGCGTTTGAAGAAGCATTAGATCTCTATTGCCTCGACGCTTAGACATCCGCAGACGCTATTTCCTAGCAAGGAATAGTCGCATTTACATTCTTTTGAAGTGAATACGAGGTATACATGACACTTCGCAATGAATATTATTCATTTGAAGTGAATACGAGGTATACATGACACTTCGCAATGAATATTATATATTATCACGAAACATATAAATGAGATGCGATATCGCGATTTAAGTAGCATTAGAACTCTAATGCTACGATACGTAGACATCTGCAAACTCTATTTCCTAGCAAGCAATAGTCGCATTTACATTCTTTTGAAGTGAATGCGAGGTATACATGACACTTCGCAATGAATATTATATCTTATCAAGAAGCATAGAAATGAGATGCGATATCACGTTTTGAGAAGCACTACAACTCTATTGCTGCGATACGTAGGCATCTGCAAACGCCATTTCCTAGCAAGGAGTAGTCGCATTTACATTCCTGTGAAGTGAATACGAGGTATACATGACACTTCGCAATGAATATTATATCTTATCATGAAACATAGAAGTGAGGTGCGATATCGCGTTTGAAGAAGCATTAGAACTCTATTGCCTCGACGCGTAGACATCCGCAGACGCTATTTCCTAGCAAGCAATAGTCGCATTTACATTCTTTTGAAGTGAATGCGAGGTATACATGACACTTCGCAATGAATATTATATCTTATCAAGAAGCATAGAAATGAGATGCGATATCACGTTTTGAGAAGCACTACAACTCTATTGCTGCGATACGTAGGCATCTGCAAACGCTATTTCCTAGCAAGGAATAGTCGCATATACATTCTTTTGAAGTGAATACGAGGTATACATGACACTTCGCAATGAATATTACATCTTATCGCGAAACATATAAATGAGATGCGATATCGCGATTTAAGTAGCATTAGAACTCTATTGCTACGATACGTAGACATCTGCAAATGCTATTTCCTAGCAAGCAATAGTCGCATTTACATTCTTTTGAAGTGAATACGAGGTATACATGACACTTCGCAATGAATATTATATCTTATCACGAAACATTGAAATGAGATGCGATATCGCGTTTTGAGAAGCATTAGGACCCTTTTGCTACGATACGTAGGCATCTGCAAACGCTATTTCCTAGCAAGGAGTAGTCGCATTTACATTCCTGTGAAGTGAATACGAGGTATACATGACACTTCGCAATGAATATTATATCTTATCAAGAAACATAGAAATGAAATTGCGACATCTCGTTTTAAGAAGCATTAGAATCCTATTGCTACGATACGTAGACATCTGCAAAAGATATACCCAAGGATGGAAACGTCGCATTTACATTCTTTTGAAGTGAATACGAGGTATACTTGACACTTCGCAATGAACATTATATCTTATCACGAAACATATAAATGAGATGCGACATCGCGATTTAAGTAGCATTAGAACTCTATTGCTACGATACGTAGACATTTGCAAACGCTATTTACTAGCAAGCAATAGTCGCATTTACATTCTTATGAAGTGAATACCAGGTATGCATGTCACTTCGCAATGAATATTATATCTTATCACGAAACGTAGAAATGAGATGCGCTTTCGCGATTTACGTAGCATTAGTATTCTATTGCTACGATATGTAGGCATCTGCAAACTCTATTTCCTAGCATGGAAGTGTGGCACTTACATTCTTTTGATGTGAATGCGAGGTATACATGACACTTCGCAATGAATATTACATCTTATCACGAAACATAGAAATGAGATGCGATATCGCGAATTAAGTAGCATTAGAACCCTATTGCTACGATACGTAGACATCTGCAAACGCTATTTCCTAGCAAGCAATAGTCGCATTTACATCCTTTTGAAGTGAATACGAGGTACACATGACACTTCGTAATGAATATTATATCTTATCACGAAATATAGAAAAGAAATGCGACATCTCGTTTTAAGAAGCATTAGGACCCTTTTGCTACGATAAGTAGACATCTGCAAACGATATTGCCATGGATGGAATCGTCGCATTTACATTCTTTTGAAGTGAATACGAGGTATACATGACACTTCGCAATGAATATTATATCTTATCACGAAACATATAAATGAGATGCGATATCCCGATTTAAGTAGCATTAGAAATCTATTGCTACGATACGTAGACATCTGCAAACCCAATTTCCTAGCAAGCAATAGTCGCATTTACATTCTTATGAAGTGAATACGAGGTATACGTGACACTTCGCAATGAATATTATATCTTATCAAGAAATATAGAAAAGAGATGCGATATCGCGATTTAAGTAGCATTAGAACTCTATTGCTACGATACGTAGACATCTGAATACGCTATTTCCTAGCAAGGAAGTGTCGCATTTACATTCGTTTGCAGTGAATACGAGGTATAGATGACACCTCGCAGTGAATATTACATTTTATCACGAAATATAGAAAAGGGATGCGATATCGCGATTTAAGTAGCATTAGAAATATATTGCTACGATACGTAGACATCTGAATACGCTATTTCCTAGCAAGGAAGTGTCGGATTTACATTCTTTTGGAGTGAATACGAGGTATACATGACACTTCGCAATGAATATTATATCTTATCATGAAGCATAGAAATGAGATGCGATATCGCATTTTGAGAAGCACTACAACTCTATTGCTATGATACGTAGGCATCTGCAAACGTTATATCCTAGCAAGGAATAGTCGCATTTACATTCTCTTGAAGTGAATACGAGGTGTACATGACACCTCGCTATGAATATTATATTTTATCATGAAGCATAGAGGTGAGGTGCAATATCGCGTTTTAAGAAGGATTAGAACTCTATAGCCTCGATGCGTAGACATCTGCAGACGCTATTTCCTAGCATGGAAGTGTCGCATTTACATTCTTTTGAAGTCAATACGAAGTGTACATGACACTTCGCAATGAATGTTCATCTTATCACGAAACATATAAATGAGATGCGATATCGCGATTTAAGTAGCATTGGAACTCTATTGCTACGATACGTAGACATCTGCAAACGCTATTTCCTAGCAAGCAATAGTCGCATTTGCATTCTTTTGAAGTGAATACGAGGTATACATGACACTTGGCAATGAATATTATATCTTATCACGAAACATTGAAATGAAATGCGACATCTCGTTTTAAGAAGTATTAGAACCCTATTGCTACGATACGTAGACATCTGCAAACGGTATTCCCAAGGATGGAAACGTCGCATTTACATTCTTTTGAAGTGAATACGAGGTATACTTGACACTCCGCAATGAATATTATATCTTATCACGAAACACAGAAGTGAGATGCGATATCGCGTTTTAAGAAGCATTAGAGCTCTATTGCCTCGACACGCAGACATCAGCAGACTCTATTTCCTAGCATGGAAGAGTCGCATTTACATTCTTTTGAAGTGAATACAAGGTATACATGACACTTCGCAATGAATATTATATCTTATCACGAAATATGGAAAAGAGATGCGATATCGCGATTTAAGTAGCATTAGAAATCTATTGCTACGATACGTAGACATCTGAATACGCTATTTCCTAGCAAGGAAGTGTCGCATTTACATTCTTTTGGAGTGAATACGAGGTATACATGACACATCGCAATGAATATTATACCTTCTCATGAAACATAGGTGTGAGATCCGATATCGCGTTTTAAGAAGCACCAGAACTCTATTGCTACGATACATAGACATCTGGAAACGCTAATTCCTAGCAGGGAAGTGTCGCATTCACATTCCTTTGGAGTGAATAGGAGGTATACATTACACTTCGCAATGAATATTATACCTTATCATGAAACATAGGAGTGAGATGCGATATCGCGTTTTAAGAAGCACTAGAACTCTATTGCTACGATACGTAGACATCTGCAAACGCTATTTCCCAGCAAGGAAGTGTCGCATTTACATTTGTTTGGAGAGAATACGAGGTATACATGACACTTCGCAATGAATATTGTATCTTATCATGAAGCATAGAAATGAGATGCGATATCGCGTTTTGAGAAGCACTACAACTCTATTGCTGCGATACGTAGGCATCGGCAAACGCTATTTCCTAGCAAGGAATAGTCGCATTGACATTCTTTTGAAGTGAATACGAGGTATACATGACACTTCGCAATGAATATTATTCTTTTGAAGTGAATACGAGGTATACATGACACTTCGCAATGAATATTATTCTTTTGAAGTGAATACGAGGTATACATGACACTTCGCAATGAATATTATATATTATCACGAAACATATAAATGAGATGCGATATCGCGATTTAAGTAGCATTAGAACTCTAATGCTGCGATACGTAGACATCTGCAAACTCTATTTCCTAGCAAGCAATAGTCGCATTTACATTCTTTTGAAGTGAATGCGAGGTATACATGACACTTCGCAATGAATATTATATCTTATCAAGAAGCATAGAAATGAGATGCGATATCACGTTTTGAGAAGCACTACAACTCTATTGCTGCGATACGTAGGCATCTGCAAACGCTATTTCCAAGCAAGGAATAGTCGCATTTACATTCTTTTGAAGTGAATACGAGGTATACATGACACTTCGCAATGAATATTATATCTTATCACGAAACATATAAATGAGATGCGATATCGCGATTTGAGCAGCATTAGAACTCTATTGCTACGATACGTAGACATCTGAATACGCTATTTCCCAGCAAGGAAGTGTCGCATTTACATTCGTTTGGAGTGAATACGAGGTATACATGACACTTCGCAATGAATATTGTATCTTATCATGAAACATAGAAATGAAACGCGACGTCTCGTTTTAAGAAGCATTAGGACCCTTTTGCTACGATACGTAGACACCTGCAAACCATATTCCCAAGGATGGAAACGTCGCATTTACATTCTTTTGAAGTGAATACGAGGTATACATGACACTACGCAATGAATATTATATCTTATCACGAAACATAGAAGTGAGGTGCGATATCGCGTTTGAAGAAGCATTAGAACTCTATTGCCTCGACGCGTAGACATCCGCAGACGCTATTTCCTAGCAAGCAATAGTCGCATTTACATTCTTTTGAAGTGAATGCGAGGTATACATGACACTTCGCAATGAATATTATATCTTATCAAGAAGCATAGAAATGAGATGCGATATCACGTTTTGAGAAGCACTACAACTCTATTGCTGCGATACGTAGGCATCTGCAAACGCTATTTCCAAGCAAGGAATAGTCGCATTTACATTCTTTTGAAGTGAATACGAGGTATACATGACACTTCGCAATGAATATTATATATTATAACGAAACATATAAATGAGATGCGATATCGCGATTTAAGTAGCATTAGAACTCTAATGCTACTATACGTAGACATCTGCAAACTCTATTTCCTAGCAAGCAATAGTCGCATTTACATTCTTTTGAAGTGAATTCGAGGTATACATGACACTTCGCAATGAATATTATTCTTTTGAAGTGAATACGAGGTATACATGACACTTCGCAATGAATATTATATATTATAACGAAACATATAAATGAGATGCGATATCGCGATTTAAGTAGCATTAGAACTCTAATGCTACGATACGTAGACATCTGCAAACTCTGTTTCCTAGCAAACAATAGTCGCATTTACATTCTTTTGAAGTGAATGCGAGGTATACATGACACTTCGCAATGAATATTATATCTTATCAAGAAGCATAGAAATGAGATGCGATATCACGTTTTGAGAAGCACTACAACTCTATTGCTGCGATACGTAGGCATCTGCAAACGCTATTTCCTAGCAAGGAATAGTCGCATTTACATTCTTTTGAAGTGAATACGAGGTATACATGACACTTCGCAATGAATATTACATCTTATCGCGAAACATATAAATGAGATGCGATATCGCGATTTAAGTAGCATTAGAACTATATTGCTACGATACGTAGACATCTGCAAATGCTATTTCCTAGCAAGCAATAGTCGCATTTACATTCTATTGAAGTGAATACGAGGTATACATGACACTTCGCAATGAATATTATATCTTATCACGAAACATATAAATGAGATGCGATATCGCGATATAAGTAGCATTAGAACTCTATTGCTACGATACGTAGACATCTGCAAACTCTATTTCCTAGCAAGCAATAGTCGCATTTACATTCTTTTGAAGTGAATACGAGGTATACATGACACTTCGCAATGAATATTGTATCTTATCATGAAACATAGAAATGAAACGCGACGTCTCGTTTTAAGAAGCATTAGGACCCTTTTGCTACGATACGTAGACACCTGCAAACCATATTCCCAAGGATGGAAACGTCGCATTTACATTCTTTTGAAGTGAATACGAGGTATACATGACACTACGCAGTGAATATTATATCTTATCACGAAACATATAAATGAGATGCGATATCGCGATTTAAGCAGCATTAGAATTCTATTGCTAAGATACGTAGACATCTGCAAACGCTATTTCCTAGCAAGCAATAGTCGCATTTACATTCTTTTGAAGTGAATACGAGGTATACATGACACTTCGCAATGAATATTATATCTTATCACGAAACATTGAAATGAAATGCGACATCTCGTTTTAAGAAGTATTAGAACCCTATTGCTACGATACGTAGACATCTGCAAACGATATTCCCAAGGATGGAAACGTCGCATTTACATTCTTTTGAAGTGAATACGAGGTATACATGACACTACGCAATGAATATTATATCTTATCACGAAACATATAAATGAGATGCGATATCGCGTTTTGAGAAGCATTAGGACCCTTTTGCTACGATACGTAGGCATCTGCAAACGCTATTTCCTAGCAAGGAGTAGTCGCATTTACATTCCTGTGAAGTGAATACGAGGTATACATGACACTTCGCAATGAATATTATACCTTATCAAGAAACATAGAAATGAAATTGCGACATCTCGTTTTAAGAAGCATTAGAACCCTATTGCTACGATACGTAGACATCTGCAAACGATATTCCCAAGGATGGAAACGTCGCATTTACATTCTTTTGAAGTGAATACGAGGTATGCATGACACTTCGCAATGAATATTATATCTTATCATGAAGCATAGATGTGAGATGCGATATCGCGTTTTGAGAAGCATTAGGACCCTTTTGCTACGATACGTAGGCATCTGCAAACGCCATTTCCTAGCAAGGAGCAGTCGCATTTACATTCCTGTGAAGTGAATGCGAGGTATACATGACACTTCGCAATGAATATTATATCTTATCATGAAACATAGAAGTGAGGTGCGATATCGCGTTTGAAGAAGCATTAGATCTCTATTGCCTCGACGCTTAGACATCCGCAGACGCTATTTCCTAGCAAGGAATAGTCGCATTTACATTCTTTTGAAGTGAATACGAGGTATACATGACACTTCGCAATGAATATTATTCATTTGAAGTGAATACGAGGTATACATGACACTTCGCAATGAATATTATATATTATCACGAAACATATAAATGAGATGCGATATCGCGATTTAAGTAGCATTAGAACTCTAATGCTACGATACGTAGACATCTGCAAACTCTATTTCCTAGCAAGCAATAGTCGCATTTACATTCTTTTGAAGTGAATGCGAGGTATACATGACACTTCGCAATGAATATTATATCTTATCAAGAAGCATAGAAATGAGATGCGATATCACGTTTTGAGAAGCACTACAACTCTATTGCTGCGATACGTAGGCATCTGCAAACGCCATTTCCTAGCAAGGAGTAGTCGCATTTACATTCCTGTGAAGTGAATACGAGGTATACATGACACTTCGCAATGAATATTATATCTTATCATGAAACATAGAAGTGAGGTGCGATATCGCGTTTGAAGAAGCATTAGAACTCTATTGCCTCGACGCGTAGACATCCGCAGACGCTATTTCCTAGCAAGCAATAGTCGCATTTACATTCTTTTGAAGTGAATGCGAGGTATACATGACACTTCGCAATGAATATTATATCTTATCAAGAAGCATAGAAATGAGATGCGATATCACGTTTTGAGAAGCACTACAACTCTATTGCTGCGATACGTAGGCATCTGCAAACGCTATTTCCTAGCAAGGAATAGTCGCATATACATTCTTTTGAAGTGAATACGAGGTATACATGACACTTCGCAATGAATATTACATCTTATCGCGAAACATATAAATGAGATGCGATATCGCGATTTAAGTAGCATTAGAACTCTATTGCTACGATACGTAGACATCTGCAAATGCTATTTCCTAGCAAGCAATAGTCGCATTTACATTCTTTTGAAGTGAATACGAGGTATACATGACACTTCGCAATGAATATTATATCTTATCACGAAACATTGAAATGAGATGCGATATCGCGTTTTGAGAAGCATTAGGACCCTTTTGCTACGATACGTAGGCATCTGCAAACGCTATTTCCTAGCAAGGAGTAGTCGCATTTACATTCCTGTGAAGTGAATACGAGGTATACATGACACTTCGCAATGAATATTATATCTTATCAAGAAACATAGAAATGAAATTGCGACATCTCGTTTTAAGAAGCATTAGAATCCTATTGCTACGATACGTAGACATCTGCAAAAGATATACCCAAGGATGGAAACGTCGCATTTACATTCTTTTGAAGTGAATACGAGGTATACTTGACACTTCGCAATGAACATTATATCTTATCACGAAACATATAAATGAGATGCGACATCGCGATTTAAGTAGCATTAGAACTCTATTGCTACGATACGTAGACATTTGCAAACGCTATTTACTAGCAAGCAATAGTCGCATTTACATTCTTATGAAGTGAATACCAGGTATGCATGTCACTTCGCAATGAATATTATATCTTATCACGAAACGTAGAAATGAGATGCGCTTTCGCGATTTACGTAGCATTAGTATTCTATTGCTACGATATGTAGGCATCTGCAAACTCTATTTCCTAGCATGGAAGTGTGGCACTTACATTCTTTTGATGTGAATGCGAGGTATACATGACACTTCGCAATGAATATTACATCTTATCACGAAACATAGAAATGAGATGCGATATCGCGAATTAAGTAGCATTAGAACCCTATTGCTACGATACGTAGACATCTGCAAACGCTATTTCCTAGCAAGCAATAGTCGCATTTACATCCTTTTGAAGTGAATACGAGGTACACATGACACTTCGTAATGAATATTATATCTTATCACGAAATATAGAAAAGAAATGCGACATCTCGTTTTAAGAAGCATTAGGACCCTTTTGCTACGATAAGTAGACATCTGCAAACGATATTGCCATGGATGGAATCGTCGCATTTACATTCTTTTGAAGTGAATACGAGGTATACATGACACTTCGCAATGAATATTATATCTTATCACGAAACATATAAATGAGATGCGATATCCCGATTTAAGTAGCATTAGAAATCTATTGCTACGATACGTAGACATCTGTAAACCCAATTTCCTAGCAAGCAATAGTCGCATTTACATTCTTATGAAGTGAATACGAGGTATACGTGACACTTCGCAATGAATATTATATCTTATCAAGAAATATAGAAAAGAGATGCGATATCGCGATTTAAGTAGCATTAGAACTCTATTGCTACGATACGTAGACATCTGAATACGCTATTTCCTAGCAAGGAAGTGTCGCATTTACATTCGTTTGCAGTGAATACGAGGTATAGATGACACCTCGCAGTGAATATTACATTTTATCACGAAATATAGAAAAGGGATGCGATATCGCGATTTAAGTAGCATTAGAAATATATTGCTACGATACGTAGACATCTGAATACGCTATTTCCTAGCAAGGAAGTGTCGGATTTACATTCTTTTGGAGTGAATACGAGGTATACATGACACTTCGCAATGAATATTATATCTTATCATGAAGCATAGAAATGAGATGCGATATCGCATTTTGAGAAGCACTACAACTCTATTGCTATGATACGTAGGCATCTGCAAACGTTATATCCTAGCAAGGAATAGTCGCATTTACATTCTCTTGAAGTGAATACGAGGTGTACATGACACCTCGCTATGAATATTATATTTTATCATGAAGCATAGAGGTGAGGTGCAATATCGCGTTTTAAGAAGGATTAGAACTCTATAGCCTCGATGCGTAGACATCTGCAGACGCTATTTCCTAGCATGGAAGTGTCGCATTTACATTCTTTTGAAGTCAATACGAAGTGTACATGACACTTCGCAATGAATGTTCATCTTATCACGAAACATATAAATGAGATGCGATATCGCGATTTAAGTAGCATTGGAACTCTATTGCTACGATACGTAGACATCTGCAAACGCTATTTCCTAGCAAGCAATAGTCGCATTTGCATTCTTTTGAAGTGAATACGAGGTATACATGACACTTGGCAATGAATATTATATCTTATCACGAAACATTGAAATGAAATGCGACATCTCGTTTTAAGAAGTATTAGAACCCTATTGCTACGATACGTAGACATCTGCAAACGGTATTCCCAAGGATGGAAACGTCGCATTTACATTCTTTTGAAGTGAATACGAGGTATACTTGACACTCCGCAATGAATATTATATCTTATCACGAAACACAGAAGTGAGATGCGATATCGCGTTTTAAGAAGCATTAGAGCTCTATTGCCTCGACACGCAGACATCAGCAGACTCTATTTCCTAGCATGGAAGAGTCGCATTTACATTCTTTTGAAGTGAATACAAGGTATACATGACACTTCGCAATGAATATTATATCTTATCACGAAATATGGAAAAGAGATGCGATATCGCGATTTAAGTAGCATTAGAAATCTATTGCTACGATACGTAGACATCTGAATACGCTATTTCCTAGCAAGGAAGTGTCGCATTTACATTCTTTTGGAGTGAATACGAGGTATACATGACACATCGCAATGAATATTATACCTTCTCATGAAACATAGGTGTGAGATCCGATATCGCGTTTTAAGAAGCACCAGAACTCTATTGCTACGATACATAGACATCTGGAAACGCTAATTCCTAGCAGGGAAGTGTCGCATTCACATTCCTTTGGAGTGAATAGGAGGTATACATTACACTTCGCAATGAATATTATACCTTATCATGAAACATAGGAGTGAGATGCGATATCGCGTTTTAAGAAGCACTAGAACTCTATTGCTACGATACGTAGACATCTGCAAACGCTATTTCCCAGCAAGGAAGTGTCGCATTTACATTTGTTTGGAGAGAATACGAGGTATACATGACACTTCGCAATGAATATTGTATCTTATCATGAAGCATAGAAATGAGATGCGATATCGCGTTTTGAGAAGCACTACAACTCTATTGCTGCGATACGTAGGCATCGGCAAACGCTATTTCCTAGCAAGGAATAGTCGCATTGACATTCTTTTGAAGTGAATACGAGGTATACATGACACTTCGCAATGAATATTATTCTTTTGAAGTGAATACGAGGTATACATGACACTTCGCAATGAATATTATATATTATCACGAAACATATAAATGAGATGCGATATCGCGGTTTAAGTAGCATTAGAACTCTAATGCTACTACACGTAGACATCTGCAAACTCTATTTCCTAGCAAGCAATAGTCGCATTTACATTCTTTTGAAGTGAATTCGAGGTATACATGACACTTCGCAATGAATATTATTCTTTTGAAGTGAATACGAGGTATACATGACACTTCGCAATGAATATTATATATTATCACGAAACATATAAATGATATGCGATATCGCAATTTAAGTAGCATTAGAACTCTAATGCTACGATACGTAGACATCTGCAAACTCTGTTTCCTAGCAAACAATAGTCGCATTTACATTCTTTTGAAGTGAATGCGAGGTATACATGACACTTCGCAATGAATATTATATCTTATCAAGAAGCATAGAAATGAGATGCGATATCACGTTTTGAGAAGCACTACAACTCTATTGCTGCGATACGTAGGCATCTGCAAACGCTATTTCCTAGCAAGGAATAGTCGCATTTACATTCTTTTGAAGTGAATACGAGGTATACATGACACTTCGCAATGAATATTACATCTTATCGCGAAACATATAAATGAGATGCGATATCGCGATTTAAGTAGCATTAGAAATATATTGTTACGATACGTAGACATCTGCAAATGCTATTTCCTAGCAAGCAATAGTCGCATTTACATTCTTTTGAAGTGAATACGAGGTATACATGACACTTCGCAATGAATATTATATCTTATCACGAAACATATAAATGAGATGCGATATCGCGATATAAGTAGCATTAGAACTCTATTGCTACGATACGTAGACATCTGCAAACTCTATTTCCTAGCAAGCAATAGTCGCATTTACATTCTTTTGAAGTGAATACGAGGTATACATGACACTTCGCAATGAATATTATATCTTATCACGAAACATTGAAATGAAATGCGACATCTCGTTTTAAGAAGTATTAGAACCCTATTGCTACGATACGTAGACATCTGCAAACGATATTCCCAAGGATGGAAACGTCGCATTTACATTCTTTTGAAGTCAATACGAGGTATACATGACACTTCGCAATGAATATTATATCTTATCACGAAACATATAAATGAGATGCGATATCGAGATTTAAGTAGCATTAGAACTCTATTGCTACGATACGTAGACATCTGCAAACGCTATTTCCTAGCAAGCAATAGTCGCATTTACATTCTTATGAAGTGAATACGATGTATACATGACACTTCGCAATGAATATTATATCTTATCACGAAATATAGAAAAGAAATGCGACATCTCGTTTTAAGAAGCATTAGGACCCTTTTGCTACGATAAGTAGACATCTGCAAACGATATTGCCAAGGATGGAATCGTCGCATTTACATTCTTTTGAAGTGAATACGAGGTATACATGACACTTCGCAATGAATATTATATCTTATCAAGAAATATAGAAAAGAGATGCGATATCGCGATTTAAGTAGCATTAGAACTCTATTGCTACGATACGTAGACATCTGAATACGCTATTTCCTAGCAAGGAAGTGTCGCATTTACATTCGTTTGGAGTGAATACGAGGTATAGATGACACCTCGCAGTGAATATTACATTTTATCACGAAATATAGAAAAGGGATGCGATATCGCGATTTAAGTAGCATTAGAAATATATTGCTACGATACGTAGACATCTGAATACGCTATTTCCTAGCAAGGAAGTGTCGGATTTACATTCTTTTGGAGTGAATACGAGGTATACATGACACTTCGCAATGAATATTATATCTTATCATGAAGCATAGAAATGAGATGCGATATCGCATTTTGAGAAGCACTACAACTCTATTGCTATGATACGTAGGCATCTGCAAACGTTATATCCTAGCAAGGAATAGTCGCATTTACATTCTCTTGAAGTGAATACGAGGTGTACATGACACCTCGCTATGAATATTATATTTTATCATGAAGCATAGAGGTGAGGAGCGATATCGCGTTTTAAGAAGCATTAGAACTCTATAGTCTCGATGCGTAGACATCTGCAGACGCTATTTCCTAGCATGGAAGTGTCGCATTTACATTCTTTTGAAATCAATACGAAGTGTACATGACACTTCGCAATGAATGTTCATCTTATCACGAAACATATAAATGAGATGCGATATCGCGATTTAAGTAGCATTAGAACTCTATTGCTACGATACGTAGACATCTGAATACGCTATTTCCTAGCAAGGAAGTGTCGCATTTACATTCGTTTGGAGTGAATACGAGGTATACGTGACATTTCGCGATGAATATTATATCTTATCACGAAACATAGAAAAGAAATGCGACATCTCGTTTTAAGAAGCATTAGGATCCTTTTGCTACGATAAGTAGACATCTGCAAACGATATTCCCAAGGATGGAAACGTCGCATTTACATTCTTTTGAAGTGAATACGAGGTACACATGACACTTCGCAATGAATATTATATCTTATCACGAAGCATATAAATGAGATGCGATATCGCGATTTAAGTAGCATTAGAACTCTATTGCTACGATACGTTGACATCTGCAAACGCTATTTCCTAGCAAGCAATAGTCGCATTTACATTCTTTTGAAGTGAATACGAGGTATACATTACACCTCGCAATGAATATTACATCTTATCACGAAATATAGAAAAGAGATGCGATATCGCGATTTAAGTAGCATTAGAAATCTATTGCTACGATACGTAGACATCTGAATACGCTATTTCCTAGCAAGGAAGTGTCGCATTTACAGTCTTTTGAAGTGAATACGAGGTATACATGACACTTCGCAATGAATATTATATCTTATCACGAAACATATAAATGAGATGCGATATCCCGATTTAAGTAGCATTAGAACTCTATTGCTACGATACGTAGACATCTGCAAACGCTATTTCCTAGCAAGCAATAGTCGCATTTACATTCTTATGAAGTGAATACGAGGTATACATGACACTTCGCAATGAATATTATATCTTATCACGAAACATATAAATGAGATGCGATATCCCGATTTAAGTAGCATTAGAACTCTATTGCTACGATACGTAGACATCTGCAAACGCTATTTCCTAGCAAGCAATAGTCGCATTTACATTCTTTTGAAGTGAATACGAGGTATACATGACACTTCGCTATGGATATTATATCTTGTCATGACACATAGAAATGAGAAGCGGTATCGTGTTTTAAGAAGCATTAGTACTCTATTGCTACGATTCGTAGATAACTGGTGACGCTATTTCCTAGCAAGGAAGTGTCGCATTTACATTCTTTTGAAGTGAATACGAGGCATACATGACACTCCGCATTGAATATTATATCTTATCACGAAACATAGAAATTAGATGTGATATCGCGATTTAAGTGCATTAGGTCTCTATTGCTACGATACGTAGACATCTGCAAACGCTATTTCCTAGCAAGGAAGTGTCGCATTTACATCCTTTTGAAGTGAATACGAGGTATACATGACACTTCGCAATGGATATTATATCTTATCATGAAACATAGAACTGAGATGCGATATCGCGTTTTAAGAAACATTAGAACTCTATTGCTTCGACACGTAGACATCTGCAAACGCTATGTCCTAGCAGCGAAGTGTCGCATTTACATTCTTTTGAAGTGAATACGAGGTATACATGACACTCCGCAATGAATATTATATCTTATAACGAAACATAGAAATGAGATGTGATATCGCGATTTAAGAGCATTAGGACTCTATTGCTACGATACGTAGACATCTGCAAACGCTATTTCCTAGCAAGGAAGTGTCGCATTTACATCCTTTTGAAGTGAGTACGAGGTATACATGACACTTCGCAATGGATATTATATCTTATCATGAAACATAGAACTGAGATGCGATATCGCGTTTTAAGAAGCATTAGGACTCTATTGCTTCGACACGTAGACATCTGCAAACGCTATGTCCTAGCAGCGAAGTGTAGCATTTACTTTCTTTTGAAGTGAATACGAGGTATACGTGACACTTCGCAATGGATGTTATATCTTGTCATGAAACATAGAAATGAGGTGCGGTATCGTGTTTTAAGAAGCATTAGTACTCTATTGCTACGATTCGTATATATCTGGTGACGCTATTTCCTAGCAAGGAAGTGTCGCATTTACATCCTTTTGAAGTGAATACGAGGTATACATGACACTTCGCAATGGATATTATATCTTATCATTAAACATAGAAATGGTATGCAACATCTCGTTTTATGAAGCACTGGAACTCTATTGTTTCGATACGTAGACATCTGCAAACGCTATTTCCTAGCAAGGAAGAGTTGCATTTACATTCTTTTGAAGTGAATACGAGGTATACATGACACTTCGCAATGAATATTATACCTTATCATGAAACATAGAAGTGAGATGCGATATCGCGTTTTAAGCAGTATTAGAACTCTATTGCTACGATACGTAGATATCTGGAGACGCTATTTCCTAGCAAGCAAGTGTCGCATTTACATTCTTTTGAAGTGAATAAGAGGTATACATGACACTTCTCAATGAATATTATGTCTTATCATGAAACATGGAAATGAGATGCGATATCGCTCTTTAAGAAAGATTAGAACTCCATAGCTACGATACGTAGATATCTGGGAACGCTACTTCCTAGCAAGGAAGTGTCGCATTTACATTCATTTGAAGTGAATACGAGGTATACACATCGCAATGAATATTATATCCTATGATGAAACATAGAAATGAGATGCGATATCTTGATTTACGAAGCATTAGAACTCTATTGCATTGATACGTAGACATCTGCAAACGCTACTTCCTAGCAAGGAAGTGCCGCATTTACCTTCTTTTGTTGTTAATACGAGGTATACACGACACTTCGCAATGTGTATTATATCTTATCATGAAACATAGAAATGAGATGCGATATGGCGATTTAAAAAGCATTTGAACACTATTTCTTCGATACGTAGACATCTGCAAAGGCTATTTCCTAGCAGGGTAGTGTCGCATTTACATTCATTTGAAGTGTAGACGAGATATAGTTAACACTGCACAATGAATATTATATCTTATCATGAAACATAGATATGAGATGCCATATCGCAATTTAAAAGGCATTAGAACATTATTGCTACGATACGTAGACATCTGCAATTGCTATTTTCTAGCAAGGTATTGTCGCATTTACATTCTTTTGAAGTGAATACGAGGAATACATAACACTACACATTGAATATTATATCTTATCATGAAACATAGAAATGAGATGCGGTATCTCGTTTTAAGAAGTATTGGCACTCTATTGCTTCGATACGTAGAAATCTGCAATGGCTATTTCCTAGCAAGGAAGTGTCGCATTTACATTCATTTGAAGTGTATGCGATGTATAAGTGACGTTTCGCAATGAATATTATATGTTACCATGAAACATAGATATGAGATGCGATATCGCGATTTAAAAGGCATTAGAAATCTATTGCTACGATACGTAGACATCTGCTATCGCTATTTAATAGCAAGGAAGTGTCGCATTTACATTCTTTTGATGTGAATACGATGTATACGTGACAGTTCGCAATGCATATTATATCTTATCAAGATACATAGAAATGAGATGCAACATCACGATTTGGGAAGCATTAGAACTGTATTGCTACGATACGCAGACATCTGCAAACGCTACTTCCTAGCAAGGTAGTGTCGCATTTACATTCTTTTGAATTGAACACGAGGTATACATAACACTTCGCATTGAATATTATATCTTATCATGAAATATAGAAATGAGATGCAGTATTGCGATTTAAGAAGCATTAGAACTCTATGACTTCGGTACGTAGACATCTGCAAAGGCTACTTCCTAGCAGTTAAGTGTCGCATTTACATTCATTTGAAGTGTAGACGAGATACACATAACACTGCGCAATGAATATTATATCTTATCATGAAACATAGAAATGAGATGCGACATCGCGATTTGAGAGGCATCAGAAATCTATTGCTACGATACGTAGACATCTGCAAACGCTATTTCCTAGCAAGGTTGTGTTGCATTTACATTATTTTGAAGTGAATACGGGGTATACATAGCACTGCACTATGAATATTGTATCTTATCGTGAAACATAGAAGTGAGATGTGATATGGCGATTTAAGAAGCATTAGATCTCCAATCCTTCGATTCGTAGACATCCACCAACGCTATTTCTTAGCAATGAAGGGTCGCATTTAAATTTGTTTGAAGTGTATGCGAGGTATACATGACACTTCGCATTGAATATTATATCTTATCATGAAACATAGAAATGATATACGATATCGCAAATTAAAAAGCATTAGAGCTCTATTGCTACGATACGTAGATATCTGGAAACGCTATTTCCAAGCAAGGAAGAGTCGCATTTACATTCTTTCGAAAGAAATACTGGGTATACATGACACTTCGCAATTAATATTATCTCTTACCATGAAACATAGGAATGAGATACGATATCGCGATTTAAGAAGCTTTGGAACTCTATTGCTTCGATACGTAGATATCTGCAAACGCTATTTCCTAGAAAGGAACTGTCGCATTCACATTCATTTGAAGTGTATGCGAGGTATACATGACACTTCGCAAAGAATATTATATATTATCATGAAACATAGATATGAGATGCGATATCGCGATTTAAGAAGCACTAGAAATCGATTGCTTCGATACGTAGACATCTGCAAACGCTATTTCCTAGCAAGGAAGTGTCGCATTCACATTCATTTTATGTGTATACCTCGTATTCACGACACTTCGCAATGAATATTATATCTTATCACGAAATATCGAAATGAGATGCGATATCGCGATCTAAGAAGCATTAGAATCCTATTGCTACAATACGTAGGCATCCGCAAACGCTATTTCCTAGCAAGCAATAGTCGCATTTACATTCTTTTGAAGTGAATACGAGGTATGCATGACACTTCGCAATGAATATTATATCTTATCACGAAACATAGAAATGAGATGCGATATGGCGATTTAAGTAGCATTAGATCTCTATTGCTACGATATGTAGACATCTGAATACGCTATTTCCTAGCAAGGAAATGTCGCATTTACATTCGTTTGGAGTGAATACGAGGTATACATGACGCTTCGCAATCAATGTTATATCTTATCATGATGCATAGAAATGAGATGCGATATCGCGTTTTGGGAAGCATTAGAACTCTATTGCTACGATAAGTAGGCATCTGCAAACGCTATTTCCTAGGAAGGAAGTATCGCATTTACATTCATTTGAAGTGTAGACGAGATATACATAACACTGCACAATGAATATTATATCTTATCATGAAACATAGAAATGAGATGCGATATCGCGTTTTAAGAAACATTAGAACACTATTGCTACGATACGTAGACATCTGAAAACGCTATTTCCTAGGATGGAAACGTCGCATTTACATTCTTTTGAAGTGAATACGATGTATACATGACAGTTCGCAATGAAAATTATATCTTATCACGAAATATGTAAATGGGAGGCGATATCGCGATTTAAGTAGCATTAGAACCCTATTGCTACGATACGTAGACATCTGCAAACGCTATTTCCTAGCAAGCAATAGTCGCATTTACATTCTTTTGAAGTGAATACGAGGTACACATGTCACTTCGCAATGAATATTATATCTTATCATGAAACATAGAAGAGTGATGCGATATCGCCTTTTAAGAAGCATTAGAACTCTATGTCCTCGATGCGGAGACATCTGCAAACGCTATTTACTAGCATGGAAGTGTAGCACTTACATTCTTTTGAAGTGAATACGAGGTATACATGTCAGTTCGCAATGAATATTGTATCTTATCATGAAACATAGAAGAGAGATGCGATATCGCGTTTTAAGAAGCATTAGAACTCTATGGCCTCGATGCGTAGACATCTTCAAACGCTATTTCCTAGCAAGCAATAGTCGCATTTACATTATTTTGAAGTGAATACGAGGTATGCATGACAATTCGCAATGAATATTATATCTTATCACGAAACATAGGAATGAGATTTGATATTGCGATTTAAGTAGCATTAGAACTCTATTCCTGCGATAGGTAGACATCTGAATACGCTATTTCCTAGCAAGGAAATGTCGCATTTGCACTCGTTTGGCGTGAATACGAGGTATACATGACGCTTCGCAATCAATATTATATCTTATCATGAAGCATAGAAATGAGATGCGATACCGCGTTTTGAGAAGCATTAGAACGCTATTGCTACGATACGTAGACATCTGGAAACGCTATTTCCTAGGATGGAAACGTCGCATTTATATTCTTTTGAAGTGAATACGAGGTATACATGACGCTTCGCAATCAATACTATATCTTATCATGAAACATAGAAATGAGATGCGATATCGCGTTTTAAGAAACATTAGAACACTATTGCTTCAATACGTAGACATCTGGAAAAGTAATTTCCTAGAAAGGAAGAGTTGCATTTACATCCCCTTGAGAGGAATACGATGTATACATGACACTTCGCAATGAATATTATATCTTATGATGAAACATAGAAATGAGATGCTCATTCGCGATTTAAGTAGCATTAGAATTCTATTGCTACAATATGTAGGCATCTGCAAACGTCATTTCCTAGCAAGCGATAGTCGCATTTACATTATTTTGAAGTGAATACGAGGTATGCATGGCACTTCGCAATGAATATTATATCTTATCACGAAACATAGAAATGAGATGCGATATTGCGATTTAAGTAGCATTAGAACCCTATTGCTACGATAAGTAGACATCTGAATACGCTATTTCCTAGCAAGGAAATGTCGCATTTACATTCGTTTGGAGTGAATACGAGGTATATATGACTCTTCGCAATGAATATTATATCTTATCACGAAACATAGAAGTGAGATGCGATATCGCGATTTAAATAGCATTAGAACTGTATTGCTACGATACGTAGCCATCTGCAAACGCTATTTCCTAGCAAGCAATAGTCGCATTTACACTCTTTTGAAGTGAATACAAGGTATGCATGACACTTCGCAATGAATATTATATCTTATCACGAAACATAGATATGAGATGTGATATCGCGATTTAAGTAGCATTAGAACTCTATTGCTACGATACGTAGACATCTGAACACGCTATTTCCCAGTAAGGAAGTGTCGCATTTACATTCGTTTGGAGTGAGTACGAGGTATCCATGACACTTCGCGATGAATATTATACCCTATCACCAAACATAGAAGTGGGTTGCGATATCACGTTTTAAGTAGTATTAGAACTCTATTGCCACGATACGTAGCCATCTGCAAACGTTATTTCCTAGCAAGCATTAGTTGCACTTACATTCTTTTGAAGTGAATTCGAGGTATACATGACACTTCGGAATGAATATTATAACTTATCACGAAACATAGAAATGAGATGCGATATCGTGATTTAAGAAGCATTAGAATTCTATTGCTACCATACGTAGGCATCTGCAAACGCTATTTCCTAGCAAGCAATAGTCGCATTTACATTCTTTTGAAGTGAGTACGAGGTATACATGACTCTTCGCAATGAATATTATATCTTATCATGAAACATAGAAGAGAGATGCGATATCGCGTTTTAAGAAGCATTAGAACGCTATTGCTACGATACGTAGACACCTGCAGACGCTATTTCCTAGCAAGGAAGTGTCGCATTTACATTTTTTTGATGTGAAAACTAGGTATACATAGCACTCAACAATGAATATTATATCTTACCATGAAACACAGAAATCAGATGCGACATCGCGTTTTAAGAAGCATTAGAGCTCTTTTGCTACGATACGTAGGAACCTGCAGATTCTATTTCCTAGCAAGGAATTGCCGCATTTACATTCATTTGAAGTGAATACGAGGGATACATAACACTTCACAATGAATATTATATCTAATCATGAAACGTAGAAATAAGATGCGATATCGCGATATAAGAGGCATTACAACTCCATTGCTTCGATACGTAAACATCTGCAAGCGCTATTTCCTATCAAGGATGTGTCGCATTTACAATCATTGCAAGTGTAGACGAGGTATACACGCCACTCCGCAATGAATATTATATCTTATCATGAAGCATAGGAATGAGATGCGATATCTCGTTTTAAGAAGCATTAGAACTTTATTGCTTTGATACGTAGATATCTGCAAACGCTATTTCCTAGCAAGGAAGTGTCGCATTTACATTCATTTGAAGTGTATGCGAGGTATACATGACACTTCGCAATGTATATTATATCTTACCATGAAACATGGAAGTGAGTTTCGATATCGCGTTTTAACAAGCAATGGATCTCTATTGCTACGATACGTAGACATTTCAAAAAGCTATATCCTAGCACGGATGTGTCGCATTTACATTCTTCTGAAGTGAATACGAGGTATACATGAAACTTTGCAATGTAAATTATATGAAATCATGAAGCATAGAAATGAGATGCGATATCGCGCCTTAAGGAGCATTAGAACCCTAGTGCTTCGATACGCAGACATCTCAAAACGCATTTCCTATTCAAGGAAGTCCGACATTTACATTCTATAGATGTGTGGACGAGGTATACATAACACTACGCAATGAATATTATATCTTATCGTGAAACACAGAACTGAGATGTGATATCGCGTTTAAAGGAGCATTGGAACTCTATTGCTTCGATAAGTAGACACCTGGAAACGCATTCCCCAGCAAGGAGGTGAGGTATTTACAATCTTCTGAAGTGTAGACGAGGTATACGTAACACATCGCAATGTATATTGTACCTTATCATGAAACATAGAAATCAGATGCGATATCGCGTTTTAAGAAGCGTTAGAACTCTATTGCTTCGATATGTAGACATCTGCAAACGCTACTTCCTAGCAAGGAAGTGTCGCATTTACATTCTTCTGAAGTGATTAAGAGGCATACATGTCACTTCGCAATGAATATTATACCTTATCACGAAACATAGGAATGAGATGCGATATAGCGATTTAAGAAGCATTAGAACCCTATTGCTTCGATACGGAGACATCTGAAGTCGCTATTTCCTAGTAAGGAAATGTCGCATTTACATTTATTTGAAGTGAATACGAGGTATGCATGTCACTTCGCAATGAATATTATATCTTATCACGAAACATAGAAATGAGATGCCATATCGCGATTTGAGTAGCATAAGAACTCTATTGCTACGATACGTAGACATCTGAATACGCTATTTCCTAGCAAGGAAATGTGGCATTTACATTCGTTTGGAGTGAATACGAGGTATACATGGCGCGTCGCAATCAATATTATATCTTATCATGAAGCTTAGGAAGGAGATGCGATTTCGCGTTTTGAGAAGCATTAGAACTCTATTGCCACGATGCGTAGACATCTGCAGACGCCATTTCCCAGGAAGCAAGTGTCGCATTTACATTCGTTTGGAGTGAATAGGAGGTATACATGACACTTCGCAATGGATATTATATCTGATCGCGAAACATAGAAATAAAATGCGACATCTCGTTTTAAGAAGCATTAAGACTCTATTGCTACGATACGTAGACATCTGCAAACGCTATTTCCCAGCAAGGAAGTGTCGCATTTATATTCGTTTAGAGTGAATAGGAGGTATACATGACACTCCGCAATGAATATTACATCTTATCACGAAACATATGAATGAAATGCGACATCTCGTTTTAAGAAGCATTAGGACTCTATTGCTACGATACGTAGACATCTGAGAACGCTATTTCCTAGCAAGGAATAGTCGCATTTACATTCTTTTGAAGTGAATACGAGGTATACATGACTCTTCGCAATGAATATTATATCTTATCATGACACATAGAAGTGAGATGCGATATCGCGTTTTAAGAAGCATTAGAACTCTATTGCCTCGACGCGTAGACATCTGCAGACGCCATTTCCCAGCAAGGAAGTGTCGCATTTACATTCGTTTCGAGTGAATAGGAGGTATACATGACACTTCGCAATGGATATTATATCTTATCACGAAACATAGAAATGAAATGCGACATCTCGTTTTAAGAAGCATTAGGACTTTATTGCTACGATACGTAGACATCTGAATACGCTATTTCCCAGCAAGGAAGTGTCGCATTTTCATTCGTTTGGAGTGAATACGAGGGATCCATGACACTTCGCAATGAATATTATATCCTATCACCAAACATAGAAGTGGGTTGCGATATCGCGTTTTAAGTAGTATTAGAACTCTATTGCTACGATACGTAGACATCTGAATACGCTATTTCCTAGCAAGGAAGTGTCGCATTTACATTCGTTTGGAGAGAATACGAGGAATACATGACACTTCGCAATGAATATTATATCTTATCACGAAACATAGAAATGAAATGCGACATCTCGTTCTAAGAAGCATTAGGACTCTTTTGCTACGATACGTAGACATCTGCAAACGTAATTTCCTAGGATGGAAACGTCGCATTTACATTCTTTTGAAGTGAATACGAGGTATACATGACACTTCACAATTAATATTATATCTTATCACGAAACATATAAATGAGATGCGATATCGCGATATAAGTAGCATTAGAACTCTATTGCTACGATACGTAGACATCTGCAAACGCTATTTCCTAGCAGGCAATAGTCGCATTTACATTCTTCTGAAGTGAATACGAGGTATACATGAAACTTTGCAATGTAAATTATATCATATCATGAAACATAGGAGAGAGATGCGATATCGCGTTTTAAGAAGCATTAGAATGCTATTGCCACGATACTTAGACTTCTGCAAACGCTATTTCCTAGCAAGCAATAGTCGCATTTACATTCTATTGAAGTGAATACTAGGTATACATGTCAGTTCGCAATGAGTATTATATCTTATCATGAAACATAGTAGAGAGATGCGATATCGCGATTTAAGTAGCATTAGAACTGTATTGCTACGATACGTAGCCATCTGCAAACGTCATTTCCTAGCAAGCATTGGTTGCATTTACATTCTTTTGAAGTGAATTCGAGGCATACATGACACTTCGGAATGAATATTATAACTTATCACGAAACATAGAAATGAGATGCGATATCGTGATTTAAGAAGCATTAGAATTCTATTGCTACCATACGTAGGCATCTGCAAACGCTATTTCCTAGCAAGCAATAGTCGCATTTACATTCTTTTGAAGTGAGTACGAGGTATACATGACACTTCGCAATGAATATTATATCTTGTCATGAAACATAGAAGAGAGATGCGATATCGCGTTTTAAGAAGCATTAGAACGCTATTGCTACGATACGTAGACTTCTGCAAACGCTATTTCCTAGCAAGGAAGTGTCGCATTTACATTCATTTGAAGTGCATGCGAGGTATACATGACACTTCGCAATGTATATTATATCTTACCATGAAACATAGAAGTGAGTTTCGATATCGCCTTTTAACAAGTAATAGATCTCTATTGCTACGATACGTAGACATTTGAAAAAGCTATATCCTAGCACGGATGTGTCGCATTTACATTCTTCTGAAGTGAATACGAGGTATACATGAAACTTTGCAATGTAAATTATATCATATCATGAAACATAGAAATGAGATGCGATATCGCGCCTTAAGAAGCATTAGAACCCTAGTGCTTCGATACGCAGACATCTCGAAACGCATTTCCTACTCAAGGAAGTCCGACATTTACATTCTGTAGATGTGTGGACGAGGTATACAGAACACTACGCAATGAATATTATATCTTATCGTGAAACACAGAACTGAGATGTGATATCGCGTTTAAAGGAGCATTGGAACTCTATTGCTTCGATACGTAGACACCTGGAAACGCATTCCCCAGCAAGGAGGTGAGGTATTTACAATCTTCTGACGTGTAGACGAAGTATACGTAACACTTCGCAATGTATATTGTACCTTATCATGAAACATAGAAATCAGATGCGATATCGCGTTTTAAGAAGCGTTAGAACTCTATTGCTTCGATATGTAGACATCTGCAAACGCTACTTCCTAGCAAGGAAGTGTCGCATTTACATTCTCCTGAAGTGAATAAGAGGCGTACATGTCACTTCGCAATGAATATTATACCTTATCACGAAACATAGGAATTAGATGCGATATCGCGTTTTAAGAAGCATTAGAACGCTATTGCTACGCTACGTAGACTTCTGCAAACGCTATTTCCTAGCAAGGAAGTGTCGCATTTACATTCATTTGAAGTGCATGCGAGGTATACATGACACTTCGCAATGTATATTATATCTTACCATGAAACATAGAAGTGAGTTTCGATATCGCGTTTTAACAAGCAATAGATCTCTATTGCTACGATACGTAGACATTTGAAAAAGCTATATCCTAGCACGGATGTGTCGCATTTACATTCTTCTGAAGTGAATACGAGGTATACATGAAACTTTGCAATGTAAATTATATCATATCATGAAACATAGAAATGAGATGCGATATCGCGCCTTAAGAAGCATTAGAACCCTAATGCTTCGATACGCAGACATCTCGAAACGCATTTCCTACTCAAGGAAGTCCGACATTTACATTCTATAGATGTGTGGACGAGGTATACATAACACTGCGCAATGAATATTATATCTTATCGTGAAACACAGAACTGAGATGTGATATCGCGTTTAAAGGAGCATTGGAACTCTATTGCTTCGATACGTAGACATGTGCAAACGCTATTTCCTAGCAAGCAATAGTCGCATTTACATTCTTTTGAAGTGAATACGAGGTATACATGACACTTCGCAATGAACATTATATCTTATCATGTAACATAGAAGTGAGATGCGATATCGCATTTAAGAAGCATTAGAACTCTATTGCCTCGATGAGTAGACATCTGCAAACGCTATTTCCTAGCAAGCAATAGTCGCATTTACATTCGTTTGTAGTGAATACGAGGTATACATGACATTTCGCAATGAATAGTATATCTTATCACGAAACATAGGAATGAAATGCGACATCTCGTTTTAAGAAGCATTAGGACTCTTTTGCTACGATACGTAGACATCTGCAAACGATATTCCCAAGGATGGAAAGGTCGCATTTACATTCTTTTGAAGTGAATGCGAGGTATACATGACACTTCGCAATGAATGATATATCTTATCATGAAACAGGGAAATGAGGTGCGACATCACGTTTTAAGAAGCATTAGAACTCTCTTGTTTCGATACTTAGACATCTGGGAACGCTATTTCCTAGCAAGGAAGTGTCGCATTTACATTCTTTTGTAGCGAATACGAGGCATACATGACACTTCGCAATGAATATTATATCTTATCATGAAACATAGGAGTGAGTAGCGATATCACGTTTTAAAAAGCACTAGAACTCTATTGCTTCGATACGTAGACATCTGCAAACGCTATTTCCTAGGAAGGAAGTGCCGCATTTACATTCTTTTGGAGTGTATACGAGGTATACATGACACTTCGTAATGAATATTATATCTTATCATGAAACATAGCAATGAGATGCGATATCCCGTTTTAAGAGGCATTAGAACTCTATTGCTTCGATACGTAGACATCTGGAAACGATATTTCCTAGAAAGGATGTGGCATATTTACATTCATTTTAAGTGTAGACGAGGAGTACATAACACATCGCAATGAATATTATATCTTATCATGAAACATATAAATGAGTTGCGATATCTTGTTATAAGAAGCTTTAGAACTCTATTGCTTCGATACGTAGATAGCTGCAACCGCTATTTCCTACCAAGGAAGTGTCGCATTTACATTCATTTGAAGTGAATACGAGGTATAAGTGACACTTCGCAATGAATATTATATCTTATCGCGAACCATATAAATGAGATGCGATATCGCGATTTAAGTAGCATTACAACTCTATTACTACGATACGTAGGCATCTGCAATCGCTATTTCCTAGCATGGAAGTGTCGCATTTACACTCTTTTGAAGGGAATACGAGTTATACATGAAACTTCGCAATGAACATTATATCTTATCGCGAAACATAGAAATGAGATGCGATATCGCGATTTAAGAAGCATTAGAACTCTATTGCTTCGACACATCGACATCTGCAAACGCTATTTCCAAGCAAGGGAGCGTCGCACTTACATTCATTTGAAGAGTATGCGAGGTATACATAACACGTCGCAATGAATATTATATCTTGACATGAAACATAGAAATGAGATGCGATATCCCGCTTTAAGAAGCATTAGAACTATTGGTACGATACGTAGAACTCTGCAAACGCTATTTCCTAGGAAGGAAGTGTCGCTTTAACATTCTTTTGAAGTGAATAGGAGTTATACACGACACTTCGCTATGAATATTATACCTTATCATGAAACATAGAAATGAGATGGGATATCTCTTCTTAAGAAGCATTCGAACACTATTGCTTCGATACGAAGACATCTGCTATCGCCATTTCCTAGCAAGGAAGTGTCGCATTTACATTCATTTGTGGTGAATACGAGGTATACGTGACACATCGGAATGGATATTATATCTTATCATGATACATAGAAATGGGATGCGATATCGCGTCTTAAGAAGCATTAGAGCACTATTGCCTCGATACGTAGACATCTGCGAACGCTATTTCCTAGCAAGGAAGTGTCGCATTTACATTCTTTTGAAATGAATAGGAGTTATACATGACACGTCGCAATGAATATTATACCTTATCATGAAACATAGAAGTGAGATGCGATATCGCGTTTTAAGCAGTATTAGAACTCTATAGCTACGATACGTAGATATCTGGAGACGCTATTCCCGAGCAAGCAAGTATCGCATTTACATTCTTCTGAAGTGAATACGAGGCATACATGACACTTCGCAATGAATATTATATCTTATCAGGAAACATAGAAATGAGATGCGAAATCGCGTTTTAAGCAGTATTAGAACACTATTGCTATGATACGTAGACATCTGCAAACGCTATTTCCTAGCAAGGAAGTGTCGCATTTACATTCATTTGAAGTGAATACGAGGTATACATGACACTTTGGAATGGATATTATATCTTATCATGAAACATAGAAATGTGATACGATTTGCGATTTAAGAAGCATTAGAGCATTATTGCCTCGATACATAGACATCTGCGAACGCTATCTCCTACTAAAGAAGTGTAGCATTTACATTATTTTGAAGTGTAGACGAGGTATACGTAACACTTCGCAATGAATATTATATCATATCATGAAACATAGAAATGAGATGCGATATCGTGTTTTAAGAAGCTTTAGGACTCTATTGCTTCGATACGTAGACATTTGCAAACGTTATTACCTAGCAAGGAAGTGTCGCATTTACATTCTTTAGCTGTGTATACGAGGAATACATGACACTTCGCAATGAATATTATATCTTGACATGAAACATAGAAATGAGATGGGATATCTCGTCTTAAGAAGCATTAGAACACTATTGCTTCGATCCGAAGACATCTGCTATCGCCATTTCCTAGCAAGGAAGTGTCGCATTTACATTCATTTGAAGTGAATACGAGGTATACATGACACTTCGGAATGGATATTATATCTTATCATGAAACATAGAAATGAGATGCGATTTGCGTTTTAAGAAGCATTAGAGCATTATTGCCTCGATACGTAGACATCTGCAAACGCTATTTCCTAGGAAGGAAGTGTGGCATTTACATTCATTTGAAGTTTATGGGAGGTATAAGTGACACTTCGCAATGAATAATAGATCTAATCATGAAACATAGAAATGAGATGCGATATCGTGTTTTAAGAAGCTTTAGAACGCTATTGCTTCCATACGTAGACATTTGCAAACGTTATTACCTAGCAAGGAAGTGTCGCATTTTCATTCTTTAACTGTGTATACGAGGAATACATGACACATCGCAATGAATATTATATCTTGACATGAAACATAGAAATGAGATGCGATATCCAGCTTTAAGAAGCATTGGAACTATTGGTACGATACGTAGAACTCTGCAAACGCTATTACCTAGCAGGAAAGTATCGCATTTACATTCTTTAGATGTGAATACGAGGAATACATGACACTTCGCAATGAATATTATATCTTGTCATGAAACATAGAAATGAGATGCGATATCCCGTTTTAAGAAGTAATTGAACTCTATTGCTTCGGTAAGGAGACATCTGCAAACGCTATTCCATAGCAAGGAAGTGTCGCATTTACATTCATTTGAAGTGAATACGAGGTATACATGACACTTCGCAAAGAATATTATATCTTATCATGAATCATAGAAATGATATTCGATTTCGCGTTTAGAGAAGAGTTAGAACTCTATTGCTTCGATACGTGGACATTTGGAAACGTAATTTCCTAGAAAGGAAGTGTTGCATTTACATCCATTTGAAGTGTAGACGAGGAATACATACCACTTCGCAATGAATATTGTATCTTATCATGAAACATTGAAATGAGATGCGATATCGCGTTTTAAGTAGTGTCAGAACTCTATTTCTACGATACAAAGACATCTGTAAACGCTATTTCCTGGCAAGGAGGTGTCGCATTTACATTCTTTTGATGTGAATACGAGGTATACATGACACTTCGCAATGAATATTATATCTTATCATCAAACGTAGAAATGAGATGCGATATCGCGTTTTAAGAAGCGTTAGAACTCTATTGCTACGATACATAGACCTCTGCAAACGCTATTTCCTATAAAGGAAGTGTCGCATTTACATTCTTTTGAAGTGAAGAGGAGGTGTACATGACACTTCGCAATGAATATTATACCTTATCATGAAACGTAGAAATGAGATGCGATATCGCGTTTTAAGTAGCATTAGAGCACTATTGCCTCGATACGTAGACATCTGCAAACGCTATTTCGTGGCAAGGAAGTGTCGCATTTACATTCTTTTGAAGTGAATACGAGGTATACATGACGCTTCGGAATGGATATTATATCTTATCATGAAACATAGAAGTGAAATGCTATATCGCGTATTAAGAAGCATTAGAGCACTATTGGCTGGATACGTAGACATCTGCAAACGCTATTTCCTAGCAAGGAAGTGTCGCATTTACATTCTTTTGATGTGAATACGAGGCATACATGACATTTAGCAATGGATATTATGTCTTATCATGAAACATAGAAATAAGATGCGACATCACGTTTTAAGAAGCATTAGTACTCTATTGCTTCGATACGTAGACATCTGCAAATGCTATTTCCTAGCAAGGTAGTGTCGCTCTTACATTCTATTGAAGTGAATACGAGGTACACATGACACTTCGCGCTGAATATTATACCTTATCATGATACATAGAAGTGAGATGCGATATCGCGTTTTAAGAAGATTTAAAGCACTATTGCCTCGTTACGTAGACATCTGCAAACGCTATTTCCTAGCAAGGAAGTATTGCATTTACATTCTTTTGAAGCGAGTAGAAGTTATACATGACTCTTCGCAATGAATATTAAACCTTATCATGAAACATAGAAGTGAGATGCGATATCGCGTTTTAAGCAGTATTAGAACTCTACTTCAACGATACGTAGATATTTGGAGGCGCTACTTCCTAGCAAGGAAGTGTCGCATTTACATTCTTCTGATGTGAATTCGGGGCATACATGACCCTTCGCAATGAATATTATAACTTATCATGAAGCATAGATATGAGATGCGATATCGCTTTTTAAGAAGTGTCAGATCTCTATTTCTACGATACGAAGACATCTGCAAACGCTATTTCCTAGCAAGGAAGTGTCGCATTTACATTCTTTTGGAGTAAATACGAGGTATACATGACAATTCGCAATGAATATTATACCTTATCATGATACATAGAAGTCAGATCCGAAATCGCGTTTTAAGAAGCTTTAGTGCACTATTGCCTCGATACGTAGACATCTGCAAACGCTATTTCCTAGCACGGAAGTGTCGCATTTACATTCTATTGATGTGAATACGAGGTATATATACCACTCCTCAATGAATATTATATCTTATCATGAAACAAGGAAATGAGATGCGATATCACGCTTTGAGAAGCATTAGAACACTATTGCCTCGATACGTAGACATCTGCAAACGCTATTTCCTAGCAAGGAAGTGTCGCATTTTCATTCTATTGAGGTGAATACGAGGTATACATGACACTTCGCTCTGAATATTATACCTTATCATGGTACATAGAAGTGAGATGCTATATCGCTTTTTCAGAAGCATTACAGCACTATTGACTCGATACGAAGACATCTGCAAAAGCTATTTCCTAGCAAGAAATTGTCGCATTTACATACTTTTGATGTGAATACGAGGTATACATGACACTTCGCAATGAATATTATATCTCATCATCAAACATAGAAATGAGATGCGATATCGCGTTTAAGAAGCATTAGAGCACTATTGCCTGGATACGTAGACATCTGCAAACGCTATTTCCTAGCAAGGATGTGTCGCATTTACATTCTTTTGAAGTGAATACGCGGCATACATGACACTTCGCATTGAATATTATATCTTATCATGACACATAGAAATGAGATGCGATATGACGAATAAAGAAGCATTAGAATTCTATTGCTTCTATACGTAGACATCTGCAATCGCTATTTCCTAGCAAGGTAATGTCGCACTTACATTGTATTGAAGTGAAAACGAGGTATACATGACACTCCGCGCTGAATATTATACCTTATCATGATACATAGAAGTCAGATCCGAAATCGCGTTTTAAGAAGCTTTAGTGCACTATTGCCTCGATACGTAGACATCTGCAGACGCTACTTCCTAGCAAGGAAGTGTCGCATTTACATTCACTTGAAGTATAGACGAGATATAAACAACACTGCACAATGAATATTATATCTCATCATGAAAAACAGAAATGAGATGCCATATGGCGATTTAAGAAGCATTAGAATTCTATTGCTTCGATACGTAGACATCTGCAATCGCTAGTTCCTAGCAAGGAAGTGTCGCATGTACATTCAATTGAAGTGTATGCGAAGTATACATGGCACTTCGCAATGAATATTATATGTTATCATGAAACATAGGAATGAGATGCGATATGGAGATTTAAGAAGCATTAGAACTCTATTGCTTCGATACGTAGACATCTGCAAACGCTACTTCCTAGCAAGGAAGTGTCGCAATTACATTCTTTTGATGTGAATACGCGGTATACATGACACTTCGCAATGAATATTATATCTTATCATCAAATGTAGAAATGAGATGCGATATCGCGTTTTATGAAGCGTTAGAACTCTATTGCTACGATACATAGAACTCTGCAAACGCTATTTCCTATAAAGGAAGTGTCGCATTTACATTCTTTTGAAGTGGATACGAGGTATACATGACACTTCGCAATGAATATTAAACCTTATCATGAAACATAGAAATGAGATGCGATATCGCGTTTTAAGAAGCATTAGAGCACTATTGCCTCGATACGTAGACATCTGCAAACGCTATTTCGTGGCAAGGAAGTGTCGCATTTACATTCTTTTGAAGTGAATACGAGGTATACATGACACTTCGGAATGGATATTATATCTTATCATGAAACATAGAAGTGAAATGCGATATCGCGTTTTAAGAAGCTTTAGAACTCTATTGCCTCGATACGTAGACATTTGCAAACGCTATTACATAGCAGGGAAGTGTCGCATTTACATTCTTTACATGCGAATACGAGGAATACATGACTCTTCGCAATGAATATTATATCCTGTCTTGAAACATAGAAATGAGATGCGATATCCCGTTTTAAGAAGTAATAGAACTCTATTGCTTCGATACGTAGAGATTTGCAAACGCTATTACCTTGCAAGGAAGTGTCGCCCTTACATTCTATTGAAGTGAATACGAGGTACACATGACACTTCGCGCTGAATATAATACCTTATCATGATACATAGTAGTGAGATGCGATATCGCGTTTTAAGAAGATTTAAAGCACACTTGCCTCGTTACGTAAACATCTGCAAACGCGATTTCCTAGCAAAGAAATGTGGCATATACATTCTTTTAAAGTGTAGACGAGATGTACATAACACTTCGCAATGAATATTATATCTTATTATGCAACATAGAAGTGAGATGCGATATCGCTTTTTGAGGAGCATTGGAACTCCATTGCTTTGATACATAGACAACAGGCAACGCTATTACCAAGCATGGAATTGTGGGATTTGCATTCTTTTGAAGTGTAGACGAGGTATACATAATACTTCGCAATGAATATTACATCACATATTGAAACATAGAAATGAGATGCGTTATCGCGTTTTCAGACGCATTAGAACTCTATTGCTTCGATACGTAAACATCTGGAAACGCATTTCCTACCAAGGGTGTGTAACATTTACATTCTTTGGAAGCGTAGACGAGATATACATAACACTTCGCAGTGAATATTATATCATATCATGAAACATAGAATTGAGATGAGACATCGCGTTTAAGGAAGCATTAGAAATCTATTGCTTCGATACGTAGACATCTGGAAACGCTATTTCATAGTAAAGAAATGTGGCATTTACATTATTCTGAAGTGTAGACGAGGTATACCTAACACTTCGCAGTAACAATTATATCTTATCGTGAAACATAGAGATGAGATACGACATCGCGTTTCGAGAAACATTAGAACTCTATTGCTTCGATACGTAGACACCTGGAAACGCATTTCCTAGCCGGGAAGTGTGGCATTTACATTCTTTTGAAGTGTAGTCGTGGTATACATAACACTTCGCAATGAATATTATATCTTATCATGAAACATAAAACTGAGATGCGATATCGCGTTTTAAGAAGCATTAGAACTCTATTGCATCCGTACGTAGACATCTGCAAACGCGATTTCCTAGGAAGCAAGTTTCGCATTTACATTCCTTTGAAAGGAATACGAGGTATACATGACGCTTCGCAATGAATATTATATGTTATCATAAAACGTATTAATACGATGCAACATCCCGTTATAAGGAGCATTATAACTATATTGCTTCGATACGTAGACATCTGCAAACGCTATTTCCTGGCAAGGAAGTGTCGCATTTACATTCATTTGAAGTGTGAGCGAGGTATACATGCTACTTCGCAATGAAAATTATATCTTATCATGAAACATAGAAATGAGATGCGACATCTCGTTTTAAGAAGCATTAGAACTCTATTGTTTCGATACGTAGACGTCGGCAATCGTTATTTCTCTGCAACGAAGAGTCGCATTTACATTCATTTGAAGTGAATACGAGGTATACATGACACTTCGCAATGAATATTATATCTTATCACGAAACATATAAATGAGTTGCGATATTGTGTTTTAAGAAGTTTCAGAACTCTATTGCTACGAAGACGTAGACATCTGCAAACGCTACTTCCAAGCAAGGAAGTGTCGCATTTACATTCATTTGAAGTGAATACGAGGTATAAGTGAAACTTCGCAATGAATAATAGATCTTATTATGCAACATAGAAGAGAGATGCGATATCGTGTTTTAAGAAGCCTTAGAACTCTATTGCTTCGATACGTAGGCATTTGCAAACGCTATTACCTAGCAAGGAAGTGTCGCATTTACATTCTTTAGATGTGAATACGAGGAATACATGACACTTCGCAATGAATATTATATCTTATCATGAAGCATAGAAATGAGATGCGATATCGCGTTTTGAGAAGCACAACAACTCTTTTGCTACTATACGTAGGCATCTGCAAACGCTATTTCCTAGGAAGCAATAGTCGCATTTACATTCGTTTGGAGTGAATATGAGGAATACATGACATTTCGCAATGAATATTATATCTTATCACGAAACATAGAAATGAAATGCGACATCTCGTTTTGAGAAGCATTAGGACCCTTTTGCTACGATAAGTAGACATCTGCAAACGATATTCCCGAGGATGGAAACGCCGCATTTACATTCGTTTGGAGTGAATATGAGGAATACATGACATTTCGCAATGAAAATTATATCTTATCACGAAACATAGAAATGAAATGCGACATCTCGTTTTGAGAAGCATTAGGACCCTTTTGCTACGATAAGTAGACATCTGCAAACGATATTCCCGAGGATGGAAACGTCGCATTTACATTCTTTTGAAGTGAATACGAGGTATACATGACACTTCGGAATGAATATTATAACTTATAACGAAACATAGAAATGAGATGCGATATCGCGACCTAAGAAGCATTGGAACCCTATTGCTGCGATACGTAGACATCTGCAAACGCTATTTCCTAGCAAGCAATAGTCGCATTTACATTCTTTTGAAGTGAATACGAGGAGTACATGACACTTCGCAATGAATATTATATCTTATCACGAAACATTGAAATGAGATACAATGTCGCGATTTAAGTAGCACTAGAACCCTTTTGCTACGATACGTAAACATCTGAACACGCTATTTCCTAGCAAGGAAGTGTCGCATTTACATTCGTTTGGAGAGAAGACGAGGTATACATGACACTGCGCAATGAATATTATATCTTATCATGAAACATTGAAGAGAGATGCGATATCGCGTTTTAAGAAGCATTAGAACTCTATTGCCTCGACCCGTAGACATCTGCAGACGCTATTTCCTAGCATTGAAGAGTCGCATTTACATTCTTTTGAACTGAATACGAGGTATACATGACACTTCGCAATGAATATTATATCTTATCATGAAACATAGAAGGGAGATGCGATATCGCGTTTTAAGAAGCATTAGAACTCTGTGGCCTCGATGCGGAGACATCTGCAAACGCTATTTCCTAGCATGGAAGTGTCGCACTTACGTTCTTTTGAAGTGAATGCGAGGTATACATGACACTTCGCAATGAAAATTATATCTTATCACGAAACATATAAATGAGATGCGATATCGCGATTTAAGTAGCATTAGAACTCTATTGCTACGATACGTAGACATCTGCAAACGCTATTTCCTAGCATGGAAGTGTCGCACTTACATTCTTTTGAAGTGCATACGAGGAGTACATGAGACTACGCAATGAATATTATATCTTATCACGAAACATTGAAATGAGATACAATGTCGCGATTTAAGTAGCACTAGAACCCTTTTGCTACGATACGTAAACATCTGAATACGCTATTTCCTAGCAAGGAAGTGTCGCATTTACATTCGTTTGGAGAGAAGACGAGGCATACATGACACTGCGCAATGAATATTATATCTTATCATGAAACATAGAAGAGAGATGCGATATCGCGTTTTAAGAAGCATTAGAACTCTATTTCCTCGACCCGTAGACATCTGCAGACGCTATTTCCTAGCATTGAAGTGTCGCATTTACATTCTTTTGAACTGAATACGAGGTATACATGACACTTCGCAATGAATATTATATCTTATCATGAAACATAGAAGGGAGATGCGATATCGCGTTTTAAGAAGCATTAGAACTCTGTGGCCTCGATGCGGAGACATCTGCAAACGCTATTTCCTAGCATGGAAGTGTCGCACTTACGTTCTTTTGAAGTGAATGCGAGGAATACATGACACTTCGCAATGAAAATTATATCTTATCACGAAACATATAAATGAGATGCGATATCGCGATTTAAGTAGCATTAGAACTCTATTGCTACGATACGTAGACATCTGAATACGCTATTTCCTAGCAAGGAAGTGTCGCATTTACATTCGTTTGGAGTGAATACGCGGTATACATGACATTTCGCAATGAATATTATATCTTGTCACGAAACATAGAAATGAAATGCGACATCTCGTTTTAAGAAGCATCAGGACCCTTTTGCTACGATAAGTAGACATCTGCAAACGATATTCCCAAGGATGGAAACGTCTCATTTACATTCTTTTGAAGTGAATGCGAGGTATACATGACACTTCGCAATGATTATTATATCTTATCATGAAGCATAGAAATGAGATGCGAAATCGCGTTCTGAGAAGCACTACAACTTTATTGCTACGATACGTAGGCATCTGCAAACGCTATTTCCTAGCAGGGAATAGTCGCATTTACATTCTTTTGAAGTGAATAGGAGGTATACATGACACTTCGCAATGAATATTATATCTTATCACGAAACATATAAATGAGATGTGATATCGCGATTTAAGTAGCTTTAGAACTCTATTGCTACGACACGTAGACATCTGCAAACGCTATTTCCTAGCAAGCAATAGACGCATTTACATTCTTTTGAATTGAATACGAGGTATACATGACACTTAGCAATGAATATTATATCTTATCATGAAACATAGAAGAGAGATGCGATATCGCGATTTAAGTAGCATTAGAACCCTATTGCTACGATATGTAGACATCTGCAAACGCTATTTCCTAGCAAGCAATAGTCGCATTTACATTCTTTTGGAGTGAATACGAGGTATACATGACACTTCGTTATGAATATTATGTCTTATCATGAAGCATAGAAATGTGATGCGATATCGCGTTTTGAGAAGCAATGGAACTCTATTGCTAACATACGTAGACAACTGCAAACGCTATTTCCTAGCAAGGAAGATTCGCATTTGCATTCTCTTGAAGTGAATACGAGGTGTACATGACACTTCGGAATGAATATTATAACTTATAACGAAACATAGAAATGAGATGCGATATCGCGATCTAAGAAGCATTAGAACTCCATTGCTACGATGCCTAGACATCTGAAAACGCTATTTCCTAGCAAGCAATAGTCGCATTTACATTCCTTTGAAGTGAATTTGAGGTATACATGACACTTCGGAATGAATATTATAACTTATCACGAAGCATAGAAATGAGATACGATATCGCGATCTAAGAATCATTAGAAATCTATTGCTGCGATACGTAGACATCTGAATACGCTATTTCCTAGCATGGAAGTGTCGCATTTACATTCTTTTGAAGTGAATTTGAAGCGTACAGGACACTTCGCAATGAATATTGTATCTTATAACGAAACATAGAGGTGAGATGCGATATCGCGATTTAAGTAGCATTAGAACTCTATTGCTACGATACGTAGACATCTGCAAGCGCTATTTCCTAGCATGGAAGTGTCGCATTTACATTCTTTTGAAGTGAATTTGAGGTACACATGACACTTCGGAATGAATATTATAACTTATCACGAAGCATAGAAATGAGATTCGATATCGCGATCTAAGAATCATTAGATATCTATTGCTACGATACGTAGACATCTGAATACGCTATTTCCTAGCATGGAAGTGTCGCATTTACATTCTTTTGAAGTGAATTTGTGGTGTACAGGACACTTCGCAATGAATATTACATCTTATCACGAAACATAGGGATGAGATGCGATATCGCGATTTAAGTAGCATTAGAACTCTATTGCTACGATACGTAGACATCTGAATACGCTATTTCCTAGCAAGCAATAGTCGCATTTTCATTCTTATGAAGTGAATACGAGGTATACATGACACTTCGCAATGAATATTATATCTTATCACGAAATATAGGAAAGAGATGCGATATCGCGATTTAAGTAGCATTAGAAATCTATTGCTACGATACGTAGACATCTGAATACGCAATTTCCTAGCAAGGAAGTGTCGCATTTACATTCTTTTGGAGTGAATACGAGGTATACATGACACTTCGCAATGATTATTGTTTCTTATCATGAAGCATAGAAATGAGATGCGATATCGCGTTTTGAGAAGCACAACAACTCTATTGCTACGATACGTAGGCATCTGCAAACGCTATTTCCTAGCATGCAATAGTCGCATTTACATTCTTTCGAAGTGAATACGAGGTATACATGACACTTCGCAATGTATATTATATCTTATCACGAAACATATAAATGGGATGCGATATCGCGATTTAAGTAGCATTAGAACTCTATTCCTACGATACGCAGACATCTGCAAACGCTATTTCCTAGGAAGCAGTGGTCGCATTTACATTCTTTTGAAGTGAATACGAGGTATACGTGACACTTCGCAGTGAATATTGTATCTTATCATGAAACATAGAAGTGAGATGCGATATCGCGTTTTGAAGAAGCATTAGAACTCTATTGCTACGATACGTAGACATCTGAGTACGCTATTTCCTAGCAAGGAAGTGTCGCATTTACATTCTTTTGGAGTGAATACGAGGTATACATGACACTTCGCAATGAATATTATATCTTATCACGAAACATAAAAATGAGATGTGATATCGCGTTATAGGCAGCATTACAACGCTATTGATACGATGCGTAGACATCTGCAAACGCTATTTCCTAGCAAGCAATAGTCGCATTTACATTCTTTTGAAGTGAATACGAGATATACATGACACATCGCAATGAATATTATATCTTATAACGAAACATATAGATGAGATGCGATATCGGGGTTTAAGAAGCATTAGAGCTCTACTGCTTCGATACGGAGACATCTGCAAACGCCATTTCCTAGCAAGGAAGTTTCGCATTTACATTCTTTGAAGTGAATACTAGGTATACATGACACTTCGCAATGAATATTATATCTTACCACGAAACATAGAAATGATATGCGATATCGCGATTTAAGAAGCATTAGAGCTCTATTGCTACGATACGCAGAAATCTGCAATCGCTATTTCCTATTAAGGAAGTGTCGCATTTACTTTCTTTTGAAGTGAATACGAGGTATACATGACACTTCGCAATGAATATTATATCTTATCATGAAACGTAGAAGTGAGATGCGATATCGCGATTTAAGAAGCATTAGAACTCTATTGCTTCGAGACGTAGACATCTGGAAAAGCTATTTCCTAGCAAAGAAGTGTGGAATTTACATTCTTTTGAAGTGAATACGAGTTATACATGACACTTCGCAATGAATATTATATCATATCATGAAACATAGAAATGAGATGCGATATCGCGTCTTAAGAAGCATTAGAACCCTAGTGCTTCGATACGCAGACATCTCGAAACGCATTTCCTATTCAAGGAAGTCTGACATTTACATTCTTTAGATGTGTGGACGAGGTATACGTAACACTTTGCAATGTATATTGTACCTTATCATGAAACATAGAAATGAGAAGCGATATCGCGTTTTAAGAAGAGTTAGAAATCTATTGCTTCGATACGTAGACATCTGCAAACGCTACTTCCTACCAAGGAAGTGTCGCATTTACATTCTTTTGAAGTGAATACGAGGTATACATAACATTGCACAATGAATACTTTATCTTATCATGAATCATAGAAATGAGATGCGATATCGCGATTTACGATGCATTAGAACTCTATTGCTTCGATTCGTAGACATCTGGAAACACTATTTCCTAGAAACGAAATGTCGCATTTACATTCATTTGAATTGCAGACGAGGAATACATAACACTTCGCAATGAATAATATATCTTATCATGTAACACAGAAAAGAGATGCGATATCGCGTTTCAAGGAGCATTAGAACTCTATTGCTACGATACGTAGGCACCTGCAGACAATATTTCCTAGCAAGGAAGTGTCGCATTTACATTTTTTTATTTGTGAATCCTAGGTATACATAACACTCCACAATGAATATTATATCTTACCATGAAACACAGAAATCAGATGCGATATCGCGTTTTAAGAAGCATTAGAACTCTATTGCTACGATACGTAGGCTCCTGCAGACGCTATTTCCTAGCAAGGATGTGTCGCATTTACATTTTTTTGATGTGAATACTAGGTATACATAACACTCCACAATGAATATTATATCTCATCATGAGTCATAGAAATGAGATGCGATATCGCGGTTTACGAAGCGTTAGAATTCTATTGCTTCGATGTGTAGACATCTGCAAACGCTACTTCCTGGCAAAGAAGTGTCGCATTTACATTCACTTGAAGTGTATATGAGGTATACACGACACTTTGCAATGAATATTATGTCTTATCATGAAACACTGAAGATAGATGCGATATCGCGTTTTAAGAAGCATTAGAAATCTACGGCCTCGATGCGGAGACATCTACAAACGCTATTTCCTAGCATGGATGTGTCGCTCTTACATTCTTTTGAAGTGAATACGAGGTATACATTACAATTCGCAATGAATAGTATCACTTATCACGAAACATAAAAATGAGATGGGATATCGCGATTTAAGTAGCATTAGAACGCTATTGCTACGATACGTAGACATCTGCTAAGGCTATTTGCTAGCAAGCAATAGTCGCATTTACATTCTTTTGTAGTGAATACGAGGTATACATGACACTTCGCAATGAATATTATATCTTATCATGAACATAGAAGAGAGATGCGATATCGCGTTGTAAGGAGCATTAGAACTCTATGGCCTCGATGCGGAGACATCTGTAAACGCTATTTCCTAGCATGGAAGTGTCACACTTACATTCTTTTGAAGTGAATACGAGGTATACATGACACTTCGCAATGAATATTATATCTTATCATGAAGCATAGAAATGAGATGCGATATCGCGATTTAAGTAGCATTAGAACTCTATTGCTACGATGCGTAGACATCTGAATACGCTATTTCCCAGCAAGGAAGTGTCGCATTTACACTCGTTTGGAGTGAATGCGAGGTATACATGACACATCGCAATGAATATTATATCTCATCATGAAGCATAGAAATAGGATGCGAAATCGCGTTTTGAGGAGCACTAAAACTCTATTGCTACGATACGTAGGCATCTGCAAACGCTATTTCCTAGCAAGGAATAGTCGCATTTACATTCTTTTGAAGTGAATACGAGGTATACATGACTCTTCACAATGAATGTTATATCTTATCGTGAAACATAGAAGTGAGATGCGATATCGCGTTTTAGGAAACATTAGAACCCTATTGGCTCGATGCGGAGACACCTGAATACGCTATTTCCTAGCAAGGAAATGTCGCATTTACATTCGTTTGGAGTGAATACCAGGTACACACGACGCTTCGCAATCAATATTATATCATATCATGAAGCATAGAAATGAGATGCGATATCGCGTTTTGAGAAACATTAGAACTCTATTGCTAAGATACGTAGACATCTGCAAACGCTATTTCCTAGGATGGAAGTGTCGCATTTACATTCTATTGAAGTGAATTCGAGGTATACATGACACTTCGGAATGAATATTATAACTTATCACGAAGCATAGAAATGAGATGCAATATCGCGATATAAGAAGCATTAGAATTCTATTGCTACAATACGTAGGCATCTGCGAACGTTATTTCCTTGCAAGGAATAGTCGCATTTACATTCTTTTGAAGTGAATACGAGGTATACATGACACTTCGCAATGAGTATTATATCTTATCACGAAACATATAAATGAGATGCGATATCGCGATTTAAGTAGCATTAGTACTCTATTGCTACGATACGTAGACATCTGTAAACTCTATTTCCTAGCAAGCAATAGTCGCTTTTGCATTCTTTTGAAGTGAATACGAGGTATACATGACACTTCGCAATGAATATTATACCTTATCATGAAACATAGAAGTGAGATGCGATATCGCGTTTTAAGCAGCATTAGAATTCTATTGCTACCATACGTAGATATCTGGAGATGCTATTTCCTAGCAAGGAAGTGTCGCATTTACATCCTTTGAAGTGAATACGAGGTATACATATCATTCCACAGTGAATATTATATCTTATTACGAAACATAGAAATGAAATGCGGCATCTCGTTTAAAGAAGCATTAGAACTCTATTGCTACGATACGTAGAACTCTGCAAACGCTATTACCTAGCAAGAAAGTGTCGCATTTATATTCTTTAGATGTGAATAGGAGGAATACATGACACTTCGCAATGAATATTATATCTTGTCATGAAACATAGAAATGAGATGCGATATCCCGCTTTAAGAAGCATTAGAACTATTGGTACGATACGCAGAACTCTGCAAACGCTATTTCCTAGCGAGGAAGTGTCGCATTAACATTCTTTTGAAGTGAATAGGAGTTATACACGACACTTCGCAATGAATATTATACCTTATCATGAAACATAGAAATGAGATGGGATATCTCGTCTTAAGAAGCATTAGAACACTATTGCTTCGATACGAAGACATCTGCAATCGCCATTTCCTAGCAAGGAAGTGTCGCATTTACATTCATTTGAAGTGAATACGAGGTATACATGACCCTTCGCAATGAATATTATATCTTATCATGAAACATAGAAGTGAGATGCGATATCGCGTTTTAAGCAGCATTAGAATTCTATTGCTACCATACGTAGATATCTGGAGATGCTATTTCCTAGCAAGGAAGTGTCGCATTTACATCCTTTGAAGTGAATACGAGGTATACATATCATTCCACAGTGAATATTATATCTTATTACGAAACATAGAAATGAAATGCGGCATCTCGTTTAAAGAAGCATTAGAACTCTATTGCTACGATACGTAGAACTCTGCAAACGCTATTACCTAGCAAGAAAGTGTCGCATTTATATTCTTTAGATGTGAATAGGAGGAATACATGACACTTCGCAATGAATATTATATCTTGTCATGAAACATAGAAATGAGATGCGATATCCCGTTTTAAGAAGTAATAGAACTCTATTGCTTTGGAACGGAGACATCTGCAAACGCTATTCCATAGCAAGGACGTGTCGCATTTACATTCTTCTGAAGTGAATACGAGGCATACAAGACACTTCGCAAAGAATATTATATCTTATCATGAAACACAGAAATGAGATGCGATACCGCGTTTTAAGCAGTTTTGGAACTCTATTGCTACGATACGTAGATATCTGGAGACGCTATTTCCTAGCAAGGAAGTGTCGCATTTACATTCTTCTGAAGTGAATACGAGGCATGCAAGACACTTCGCAATGAATATTATATCTTATCATGAAACTTAGAAAAGGGATGCGATATCGCGTTTTAAGAAGTGTCGTAACACTATTTCTACGATACAAAGACATCTGCAAACGCTATTTCCTAGAAAGGAAATGTCGCATTTACATTCTTTTGAAGTGAAGAGGAGGTGTACATGACACTTCGCAATGAATATTATATCTTATCATGAAACATAGAAATGAGATGCGATACCGCGTTTTAAGCAGTTTTGGAACTCTATTGCTACGATACGTTGACATCTGGAAACGCTATTTCCCAGGAAGGAAGATTTGCACTTACATTCTTTAGATGTGAATACGATGTATACATGGCACTTTGCAATGAATATTATATCTTGTCATCAAACACAGAAATAAGATGCGACATCACGTTATAAGAAACATTAGAACCCTATTGCTTCGATACGTAGACATCTGCAAACGCTATTTCCTAGCAAGATAGTGTCGCACTTACATTCTATTGAAGTGAATACGTGGTATGCATGACTCTTAGCGCTGAATATTATACCTTATCATGATACATAGAAGTGAGATGCGATATCGCGTTTCAAGAAGCTTTAGAGCGCTATTGCCTCGATACGTAGACATCCGCAAACGCTATTTCCTAGGAAGGAAGTGTCGCATTTACATTCATTTGAAATGAATACGAGGTATAAATGACACTTCGCAATGAATAAAAGATGTTATCATGAAACATAGAAATGAGATGCGAAATCGTGTTTTAAGAAGCTTTAGAACTCTATTGCTTCGATACGTAGACATTTGCATACGCTATTTCCTAGCAAGCAATAGTCGCATTTACATTCTCTTGAAGTGAATACGAGGTATACATAACACTGCACAATGAATATTATATCTTATCATGAAACGTAAAAATGAGATGCGATATCGGGATTTAAGAAGCATTAGAGCTCTATTGCTTCGATACGGAGACATCTGCAAACGCCATTTCCTAGCAAGGAAGTTTCGCATTTACATTCTTTTGAAGTGAAAGCGAGGTATACATGACACTTCGCAATGAATATTATATCTTATCACGAAACATAGAAATGATATGCGATATCGCGATTTACGAAGAATTAGATCTCTATTGCTATGATACGTAGACATCTACAAACGCTATTTCCTAGCAAGGAAATTTCGCATTTACATTCATTTGAAGTGTTTGCGAGGTATACATGACACTTTGCAATGAATATTATATCTTATCATGAAATATAGAAATGAGGTGCGATATCGCGTTTTAGGAAGCATTGGAACACCATTGCTACGATAAGCAGAAATCTGAAAACGCTACTTCCTAGTAAGGAAGTGTCGCATATACATTCTTTTGAAGTGAATACGGGGTATACATGACACTTCGCAATGAACTTTATATCTTATCATGAAACACAAAAGTAAGATGCGATATCGCGTTTTAAGAAGAATTAGGACCCTATTGCCTCGCCGCGGAGACATCTGCAAACGCTATTTCCTATTAAGGAAGTGTCGCATTTATATTCTTTTGAACGGTATACGAGGTACACATGACACATCGCAATGAATATTATATCTTATCGCAAAACATATAAATGTGATGCGATATCGCGATTTTAGTAGCATTAGAACACTACTGTTTCGATACGGAGACATCTGCAAACGCTATTTCCTAGCAAGGGAGTGTCGCATTTACTTTCTTTTGAAGTTAATACGTGGTATATATGACACTTCGCAATGAATATTGTACCTTATCACGAAACATAGAAATGGGATGCGATACCGCGATTTAAGAAGCATTAGAACTCTACTGCGTCGATAAGGAGACATCTGCAAACGCTACTTAATAGGAAGGATGTGTCGCATTTACATTCCTTTGAAGTGAATACGAGGTATACATAATACTCCACAACGAATATTATACTCTATCACGGAACATAGAAATGAAATGCTATATCGGGATTTAAGAAGCATTAGAACTCTACTGCTTCGTTACGAAGACATCTGCAAACGCTATTTCCCAGCAAGCAAGTGTCGCATTTACATTTTTTTGAAGTGAGTACGAGGTATACATAACACTGCACAATGTATATTATACCCTATAACGAAACATAGTAATGAAATGCGATATCGGGGTTTAAGAAGCATTAGAGCTCTACTGCTTCGATACGGAGACATCTGCAAACGCCATTTCCTAGCAAGGAAGTTTCGCATTTACATTCTTTGAAGTGAATACTAGGTATACATGACACTTCGCAATGAATATTATATCTTACCACGAAACATAGAAATGATATGCGATATCGCGATTTAAGAAGCATTAGAGCTCTATTGCTACGATACGCAGAAACCTGCAATCGCTATTTCCTATTAAGGAAGTGTCGCATTTACTTTCTTTTGAAGTGAATACGAGGTATACATGACACTTCGCAATGAATATTATATCTTATCATGAAACGTAGAAGTGAGATGCGATATCGCGATTTAAGAAGCATTAGAACTCTATTGCTTCGAGACGTAGACATCTGGAAAAGCTATTTCCTAGCAAAGAAGTGTGGAATTTACATTCTTTTGAAGTGAATACGAGTTATACATGACACTTCGCAATGAATATTATATCATATCATGAAACATAGAAATGAGATGCGATATCGCGTCTTAAGAAGCATTAGAACCCTAGTGCTTCGATACGCAGACATCTCGAAACGCATTTCCTATTCAAGGAAGTCTGACATTTACATTCTTTAGATGTGTGGACGAGGTATACGTAACACTTTGCAATGTATATTGTACCTTATCATGAAACATAGAAATGAGAAGCGATATCGCGTTTTAAGAAGAGTTAGAAATCTATTGCTTCGATACGTAGACATCTGCAAACGCTACTTCCTACCAAGGAAGTTTCGCATTTACATTCTTTTGAAGTGAATACGAGGTATACATAACATTGCACAATGAATACTTTATCTTATCATGAATCATAGAAATGAGATGCGATATCGCGATTTACGATGCATTAGAACTCTATTGCTTCGATTCGTAGACATCTGGAAACACTATTTCCTAGAAACGAAATGTCGCATTTACATTCATTTGAATTGCAGACGAGGAATACATAACACTTCGCAATGAATAATATATCTTATCATGTAACACAGAAATGAGATGCGATATCGCGTTTCAAGGAGCATTAGAACTCTACTGCTACGATACGTAGGCACCTGCAGACAATATTTCCTAGCAAGGAAGTGTCGCATTTACATTTTTTTATTTGTGAATCCTAGGTATACATAACACTCCACAATGAATATTATATCTTACCATGAAACACAGAAATCAGATGCGATATCGCGTTTTAAGAAGCATTAGAACTCTATTGCTACGATACGTAGGCTCCTGCAGACGCTATTTCCTAGCAAGGATGTGTCGCATTTACATTTTTTTGATGTGAATACTAGGTATACATAACACTCCACAATGAATATTATATCTCATCATGAGTCATAGAAATGAGATGCGATATCGCGGTTTACGAAGCGTTAGAATTCTATTGCTTCGATGTGTAGACATCTGCAAACGCTACTTCCTGGCAAAGAAGTGTCGCATTTACATTCACTTGAAGTGTATATGAGGTATACACGACACTTTGCAATGAATATTATGTCTTATCATGAAACACTGAAGATAGATGCGATATCGCGTTTTAAGAAGCATTAGAAATCTACGGCCTCGATGCGGAGACATCTACAAACGCTATTTCCTAGCGTGGATGTGTCGCTCTTACATTCTTTTGAAGTGAATACGAGGTATACATTACAATTCGCAATGAATAGTATCACTTATCACGAAACATAAAAATGAGATGGGATATCGCGATTTAAGTAGCATTAGAACGCTATTGCTACGATACGTAGACATCTGCTAAGGCTATTTGCTAGCAAGCAATAGTCGCATTTACATTCTTTTGTAGTGAATACGAGGTATACATGACACTTCGCAATGAATATTATATCTTATCATGAACATAGAAGAGAGATGCGATATCGCGTTGTAAGGAGCATTAGAACTCTATGGCCTCGATGCGGAGACATCTGTAAACGCTATTTCCTAGCATGGAAGTGTCACACTTACATTCTTTTGAAGTGAATACGAGGTATACATGACACTTCGCAATGAATATTATATCTTATCATGAAGCATAGAAATGAGATGCGATATCGCGATTTAAGTAGCATTAGAACTCTATTGCTACGATGCGTAGACATCTGAATACGCTATTTCCCAGCAAGGAAGTGTCGCATTTACACTCGTTTGGAGTGAATGCGAGGTATACATGACACATCGCAATGAATATTATATCTCATCATGAAGCATAGAAATAGGATGCGAAATCGCGTTTTGAGGAGCACTAAAACTCTATTGCTACGATACGTAGGCATCTGCAAACGCTATTTCCTAGCAAGGAATAGTCGCATTTACATTCTTTTGAAGTGAATACGAGGTATACATGACTCTTCACAATGAATGTTATATCTTATCGTGAAACATAGAAGTGAGATGCGATATCGCGTTTTAGGAAACATTAGAACCCTATTGGCTCGATGCGGAGACACCTGAATACGCTATTTCCTAGCAAGGAAATGTCGCATTTACATTCGTTTGGAGTGAATACCAGGTACACACGACGCTTCGCAATCAATATTATATCATATCATGAAGCATAGAAATGAGATGCGATATCGCGTTTTGAGAAACATTAGAACTCTATTGCTAAGATACGTAGACATCTGCAAACGCTATTTCCTAGGATGGAAGTGTCGCATTTACATTCTATTGAAGTGAATTCGAGGTATACATGACACTTCGGAATGAATATTATAACTTATCACGAAGCATAGAAATGAGATGCAATATCGCGATATAAGAAGCATTAGAATTCTATTGCTACAATACGTAGGCATCTGCGAACGTTATTTCCTTGCAAGGAATAGTCGCATTTACATTCTTTTGAAGTGAATACGAGGTATACATGACACTTCGCAATGAGTATTATATCTTATCACGAAACATATAAATGAGATGCGATATCGCGATTTAAGTAGCATTAGTACTCTATTGCTACGATACGTAGACATCTGTAAACTCTATTTCCTAGCAAGCAATAGTCGCTTTTACATTCTTTTGAAGTGAATACGAGGTATACATGACACTTCGCAATGAATATTATACCTTATCATGAAACATATGAATGAGATGGGATATCTCGTCTTAAGAAGAATTAGAACACTATTGCTTCGATACGTAGATATCTGTAGACGCTATTTCCTAGCAAGGAAGTGTCGCATTTACATACTTTTGAAGTGAATACGAGGTATACATGACACTTCGCAATGAATATTATACCTTATCATGAAACATAGAAGTGAGTTGCGATATCGCGTTTTTTCAAGCATTAGAACTCTATTGCATCGATACGCAGACATCTGAAAACGCTATTTCCTAGGAAGGAAGTGTCGCATTTACATTCCTTTAAGTGAATACAAGGTATACATAACACTCCACAATAAATATTATATTATATCACGAAACATAGAAGTGAGATGCGATATCGCGATTTAGGAAGCATTAGAACTCTATTGCTACGATGCGTAGACATATGGAAACGCTATTTCCTAGCAAGGAAGTGTCGCATTTACATTCATTAGAAGTGTAGGCAGGTATACATGCTACTTCGCAATGAATATCATATCTTATCATGAAACATCGAAATGAGATGCGATATCGCGTTTTAAGAAGCGTTAGAACCCTATTGCTACGATACGTAGACATCTGCAAACGCTACTTCCAAGCAAGGAAGTGTCGCATTTACATTCTTTTGAAGTGAATGGGAGTTATACATGACACTTCGCAATGGATATTATACCTTATCATGAAACATAGAAGTGAGATGCGATATCGCGATTTAAGAAGCATTAGAACTCTATTGCTGCGATGCGTAGTCATATGGAAACGCTATTTCCTAGCAAGGAAGTGTCGCATTTACATTCAGTTGTTGTGAAGACGAGGTATACATGACACTTCGCAATGTATATTATATCCTATCATGAAACATAGAAATGAGATGCGTTATCGCGTTTTAAGGGGCAGTAGTACTCTATAGCTTCGATACAGAGATATCTGATAACGTAATTTCCTAGAAAGGAACCTGCTCGCTCCCCCTAACATCAACCCCTGGACGCATGCAACCAGCCAAACTCGCCTGCAGAACCAGCAACTGGAAGTCTTCGCGCGCGCATACCTGTACGCGCTCACTCACACCGAGTTCCGCTGCCTCACTCGCACCGCCGAGTATACCTGTCTCGCTCGTACCGGGCACCAGTGTCTCACTCGCACCACCGAGTATACCTGTCTCGCCCGCACCAAGGACGGGCAGCCCTATCTCCCTCGCACCGAGGATTCCGTCCTGCAGGAAGACGTAGCCGCAGCCCATCACCTGAATGGGGTCTTTTCCAATTCCGGGAACAGGATCTGCTAGAACCTTTATATTACTTCTAGGCTAGGACATACATACCGTATCATGACGCATATATAAGAATTCCTAGATCTAAGTTACACTAAGTAAGATGCGTCCGGCCAGCGGCATGCGCCGCTAGCCCCACCACGAGCCGCGAGTCCCCACTCGCTGGACCGCGCGCTCTCCGCCTCGAGACGCGAGTCCCCCACTCGCGGGACCGCGATCTCCCTACCGCGAGCGTCCGCGACCGTAGCGCCCCGCGAACCGAGGAGGTCAGAGACGCGTCTCCAGAGCACACACTCTGACTCGAGATCTCCTACCGAGGAGTCGAAACGTCTAGTTCTAGATCGTTAGCCACCTCAATGTGGGGTTCAGGCATCGTATTTCTATTTCCATTTTAACTTAGTCTTAGTCTTAGAATAATTCCAGTTCTTGTATACTTTAAACCTTGAATATATTTTATTTTTACTTTTACTATATCCAAGTACAAGTTCTTTTACCAAGTCTACTATTTCCACATCCATTAATTTTATCAAGTGTTTACAATACTAGTTCTACTTTTAACATTACATTTAACTACGAATTCTTCCACGGGTTCTTCCATACAACTGGGGTTACTGTCCATCAAATTGAAGGAGTATAGAAATCGGCTTTGTGACGTTGAGACCGCCGCCTATCCTTCAGATCTTAGTCGAAAGTACAGAAAAACCTGGTGAATGAATCGTGCTTCCGGTTTGCGAAGAACGCGACGTGCGAGTAGGAAGAATTTCATACGATCACTTGTGCGCGAATATTTGGAGGGCGTTCCGAGAGTCCTCGTATACCAGCGACCTGCCTTCGCACCAGTCCAGACGCCGCTTTTCGAAGCGACCGTCGACGTTTCCGATCCAGACACCACGACGCATCACGCCGATTCTGCAACATTCAGCATCATCGCTGAATTCCGAACGCCGTCCTCAACTTCGCTGGCGACTGATCGATATTTCCGTAGCAGCCAACAGAACGAAATCCGCTACGATCCCAGCGAACGATCCTCCACGCCGTTTCTACTTACAAATCGAGAGAGAAGTTTTTCGCTAGTGTCGCGTCAGCCGAAATTGTCGGACCCGGTCTTAACGCTTTCCCGCGGACCGAATTACCGAAAAATAGGATCGTGTCGTAAAGCCTCCGGAGCGACGGAAAATAGTTTCGCCGGACGTGACACCTCGTATTCACTGCAAACGAATGTAAATGCGACACTTCCTTGCTATTAAATAGCGTTTGCAGATGTCTGCGTGTCGTAGCAGTAGAGTTCTAGTGCTTCTTAAATCGCGATATCGCATCTCAATTCTATGATTCATGATAAGATATAATATTCATTGCTAAGTGTCATGTATACCTCGTATTCACTTCAAAAGAATGTAAATGCGGCACTACCTTGCTAGGAAATAGCGTTTCCAGATGTCAACGTATCGAAGCAATAGAGATCTAGTGCTTCTCAAAACGCGATGTCGATTCTCATTTCTATGTTACATGATAAGATATAATATTCATTGCGAAGTGTTATGTATTCCTCGTCTACACTTCAAATAAATGTAAACGCGCTACTTCCATTCTAGGAAATAGCGTTTCCAGATGTCTGCGTATCGAAGCAATAGAGGTCTAATGCTTCTTAGAACGCGATATCGCATCTCACTTCTATGTATCACGATAAAGTATAATATTTATTGCGAAGTATCATGTATACCTCGTATTCACTTCAAAAGAATGTAAATGCGACACTTCCATGCTAGGAAATGGCGTTTGCAGATGTCAACGTATCGTAGCCATAGAGTTCTAATGCTTCTTAAAACGAGAAGTCGTATTTCATTTCTATGTTTCGTAAAAAGATATAATATTCATTGTGGAATGTTATGTATACCTCGAATTCACTTCAAAAGAATGTAAATGCGACACTTCCTTGCTAGGAAATAACGTTTGCAGATGTCTACGCATCGTAGCAATAGAGTTCTAGTGCTTCCTAAAACGCGATATCGTCTCTCACTTCTATGTTTCATGATAAGATATAATATTCATTATGGAGTGTTATGTATACCTCGTATTCACTTCAAAAGAATGTAAATGCGACACTTCCTTCCTAGGAAACATTGTTTGCAGATGTCTAAGTATCGTAGCAATAGAGTTCTAATGCTTGAAAAAACGCGATATCGCAACTCATTCCTATGTTTCATGATAAGATATAATATTGATTCCGATGTGTCATGTATATCTCGTACTCACTTCAAAAGAATGTAAATGCGAAACTTCCATGCTAGGAAATAGCGCTTGCAGATGTCTGCGTATCGTAGCAATAGAGTTCTAATGCTTCTTAAAACGCCATATCGCATCTCACTTATATGTTTCAGGATAAGATATAATATTCATTGCGAAGTATTATGTATACCTCGTATTATCTTCAAAAGAATGTAAATGCGGCACTTCCACGCTAGGAAATAGCGTTTGCAGATGTCTACGTATCGTAGCAATAGAGTTCTAATGCTTCTTAAAACGAGATGTTGTATTTCATTCCTATGTTTCGTAATAAGATGTAATATTCATTGTGGAATGTTATGTATACCTCGTATTCACTTCTAAAGAATGTAAATGCGACACTTGCATGCTAGGAAATAGCGTTTGCAGATGTTTACGTATCGTAGCAATAGAGTTCTAATGCTTCTTAAAACGCGATATCGCATCTCACTTCTATGTTTGATGATAAGATATAATATTCATTGCGAAGTGTCATGTATACCTCGTATTATCTTCAAAAGAATGTAAATGCGGCACTTCCACGCTAGGAAATAACATTTGCAGATGTCTACGTATCGTAGCAACAGAGTTCTAATGCTTCTTAAAATGAGAAGTCGTATTTCATTTCTATGTTTCGTATTAAGATATAATATTCATTGTGGAATGTTATGTATACCTCGTATTCACTTCAAAAGAATGTAAATGCGACACTCCTTTGCTAGGAAATAACATGTGCAGATTTCTACGCATCGTAGCAATAGAGTTCTAGTGCTTCTTAAATCGCGATATCGCATCTCACTTCTATGTTTCGAGATAAGATATAATATTCATTGCGAAGTGTCATGTATACCTCGTATTAACCTCAAAACAATGTAAATGCATCATTTCCATGCTAGGAAATAGAGTTTGCAGATGTCTACGTATCGTAGCAATAGAGTTTTAGTGCTTCTTAAACGCGATTTCGCATCTCACTTCTATGTTTCATGATAAGATATAATATTGATAGCGAAGTGTCATGTATATCTCGTATTCACTTCAAAAGAATGCAAATGCGACACTTCCATGCTAGGAAATAGCGTTTCCAGATGTCTACGTATCGTAGCAATAGAGTTCTAATGCTTCTTAAAACCCGATATCACATCTCACTTCTATGTTTCATGATAAGATATAGTATTCATTGCGAAGTGTCATGTAAGCTTCCTATTCACTTCAAAAGAATGTAAATGCGATACTTCCTTCCTAGGAAATAACGTTTACAGATGTCTACGTACCGATGCTTTACAGTTCAAATGCTTCTTAAGACGCGAAATCGCTCCTCATTTCTATGTTTCGTGATAAGATATAATATTTATTGTGGAGTGTTATGTATACCTCGTATTCACCTCAAAAGAATGTAAATCCTTGCTAGGAAATAGCATTTGCGGATGTCTACGTATCGTAGCAATAGAGTTCTAATGCTTTTAAAAACGCGATATCGCATCTCACTTCTATGCTTCATTGCGAAGTGTCATGTATACCTCGTATTCCTTTCAAAAGAGTGTAATTGCGACACTTGCTTGCTAGGAAGTAGCGTTTGCAGATGTCTCCGTACCGAAGCAGTAGGGTTCTAATGCATCGTAAAATCGCCATATCGCATCTCATTTCTATGTGTCATGATAAGATATAATATTCATTGTGCAGTGTCATGTATACCTCGTATTCACCTCAAAAGAATGTAAATGTGACACTTCCTTGCTAGGAAATAGCGTTTGCAGATGTCTACGTATCGTAGCATTAGTGCTCTAATGCTTCTCAAAACGCGACATCGATTCTCATTTCTATGTTTCATGATAGTACATAATATTCATTGAGTAGTGTCATGTATACCTCGTATTCACCTCAAAAGAATGTAAATGCGACACTTCCTTGCTAGGAAATAGCGTTTGCAGACGTCTACGTATCGAAGCAATAGATTTTTAATGCTTCTTAAATCGACATATCGCATCACATATCTACGTTTCCTGATAAGATATAATATTCATTGCGAAGAGTAATGTATACCTCGTATTCCTTTCAAAAGAATCTAAATGCTACACTTTCTTGCTAAGAAGTAGCGTTTGAAGATGTCTACGTATCGAAGCAATAGTGTTGTAATGCTTCTTAAACTGCCATAACGCATCTCATTTCTATGTTTCATGATAAGATATAATATTCATTGTAGAGTGTTATGAATACCTCGTATTCACTTCAAAAGAGTGTAAATGCGACACTTCCTTGCTTGGAAATAGCGTTTGCAGATGTGTACGTATCGAAGCAATAGTTTTCTAATGCTTCTTATATCGTCATATCGCATCTCATATTTATGTTTCATGATAAGATATAACATTCATTGCGAAGTGTCATGTATACCTCGTATTCCTTTCCAATGAATGTAAATGCGACACTTCCTTGCTAGGAAGTAGCGTTTGCAGATGTCTACGTATCGAAGCAATAGAGTTCTAAAGCTTCCTAATTCGCGATGTCGCATCTCATTTCTATGTTTCATGATAATATATAATATCCAATGCGAATTGTCATGTATACCACCGCATACACTTCAAATGAATGTAAATGCGACAGTTACCTGCTAGGAAATAGCGTTTGCAGATATCTACGTATCGAAGCAAAAGAGTTCTAAAGCTTCTTAAATCGCGATATCGCATCTCATTTCTATGTTTCATGATAAGATATAATATTCACTGTACAGCGTTATGTATATCTCGTCTATACTTCAAATGAATGTAAATGCGACACTTCCTTGCTAGGAAAAAGCGTTAGCAGATGTCTACGTATCGTGGGATTGGAGATACAATGCTTCTCGAATCGCGATATCGCTTCTCATTTCTATGTTTCATGATAATATATTGTCACGTCCCGAGGTGCGGTTGCGCTCGCAACGGTGGCACAAAGTCGTAACCGTTCCCGAAAATAACGCGAATTGCGTCCGGACCGGGTTCGTTGGCGTTTCGGACTCGATAAAACGGTAACTAACACTAAACTTACCTTGCGAAGGCTTGATTCCGCTGTCTGATTTCTCTTTCCAGGTACCTGGAGCGCCTTGGATCCGCAACCGGGATGGCGGCGGCGTACGGCTGGAACGGAGGTACGTCTATGGGAACAAGCGTCCAGGCGGGTTGACTCCGGCTGGCAGGTATCGGCGTTTGGCCCTGACGATTGGCGACTCGTACGGGTCGTGCGGCGAAGGAAACCTCCTTCACAGGAACCAGGATTCGAACGTAGGAAATTGAATATTCTGGTGCATCACCCACGTATTCCCGAGCGAGACGACGAATAAACTCTCTCCTCCCCGCGCGTCGTGTACGCTTTGTCGGAGGTGCAAGGCTCATCGAGAATACTTGAACTTCGGTTGAATACGGCACGGCTAAGCGTTGGTTCGCTCTAGCTTACCGGGATCGACCTGGGCGCAAGATATTCTGTACACGGTAGAAGTGAGGATGGAGCAACTAAGCGCTGGTTCGCTCTAGTCGTCGAGCCTCAAGACTATCGCAGATGAGATATGGAATTAGAATAATCGCGAGCGTACCCGTGGATTAGAGTTAAGGAATTGTATTTGAATTCGAATAAAGATACTTTTGAATCTGGTAAAAATAAACTATATTCTATGATTTCACTATACTAGATACACTTGACTAAATTCTAAGTTACTGACTAGCGATTACAATGAGAATTAGAAATAGTATAAAGTATCGAACGGACTCCGCTATGGGAGTATGGATAGAGACGAATGCATTAGAGCTAATTGCTCGTTGCGAATGAGCCTATTGCTCGGATCGGAAGTGCATCGTTCGGATGCTGGATTAGAACTCCTCGGTTCGGAGATGAGATATGAACTCTCCGGTTCGGAGATGAGACGCGAACTGACTCTCGGATCTCGCGTCCGCGACCTCCTCGGGTCGCGCGGCGCGCGAGTCGCTGGGCCCTCGCGGTGGGGCGGACGGTCGGAGTAGGGCGGCCGCTCGGCCCTCGTGGTGGGGCGGCCGTTCGGAGTGGGGCGCGGCCCGCGTTAAGCGTGAGCCGCGAGCGTCGAGTGTGCGCGCGAGTGCACGGAACATAACCGTGCATGAATAAAATATATACATATATTTACTTAAATCTAGGTGTGTGTTGGTGTGTATGTACATATATGAGTAGTGTGCTTATTCTAATCCCACATGTACGAGAAGTACGTATAGGGCTTCGTGATCGCTGGGGATTCGACCCAGTATGTGTCGGAGAGCTCCTCGCCCTCGTAATACGGGGTGAAGTCCTCCCCCTCGTGTGTGGAGATCGCGCGTGGGCGCGGCATGCTGCATCCTTCTTCCCTCTCGTACCTTTGTCTCCTTCTGTAAGGACGGCGAGTCGGCGGGTGGCCCGTGTGCAGGGGCTCCGGATACGGATGCTGGGGATGATGAGGTGGACGCCGGAGGGTGGCAGGCGGTACGCCTGACGTTACACCACCCCCCTTGGAAAAAGAATCTCGGCCATGCCGAGATCTCTTGTCTGTTGTGTAGATTTCGGGATGCTGGATCCTTCTCTTGGTCCTGTCGGCTGGATGCTGCGGAATCTGTGGTTTTTCGCCTGGTTGATCCTGGCGATAACGTTTGGAGTTTGGACCGTGGCTGCGGGCTTCCTTCGGATTGCAGGCACTTTCGTCGCTTTCACTTTCAGCGTTCGTTTGAATGTCACTGCTCTCACTGACTTCATTTTCAGTTTTTCGCACTTTTCTTTCACTAGCATCCACACTCTGCATACTATGCATTCGTTTACAAATTTTGATTTTGTTCGTATGAACAATTTTATGGCGCCCTTTTACATTCAGCTTAACATTACAATTGCCCAAAATTTCGAGGATACGGTACGGTCCAGAATACTGTGCCTGGAACTTATGTTTGTTCGGCTCTTTTAAAAGATAGACCCATTGGCCTACCTCGAAGTTTTGGACATTGAGATTTCGGTCATAATAATATTTAGAACGGCGTTTCGCATTGTCTAGATTGGCTTTAGCCAAATCCTGAGATTTCGAGATTTTCTCCTGAAGTTGTATAAGATAGTCGCAATATGTTTCGTTATCAGAGCTGTCTTGAAAAGGAGTGGCTGACGGCGTCCTAGCTATCCTGCCGAACACTAGTTCGTGTGGGGTGTATAATGTACCCTCGTGCACACTGGTGTTGTATGAAAACATTGCATACGGTAACCAATTCACCCAATCGTTACTCGACTCTATGTAATGCTTCAGATATTCGGCCAGGACGTGGTGAGATCGTTCAACGGACCCGTTTGTCTGTGGATGGAACGCAGTGGACTTGTATTGCTTAATACGGAATTTGATTGCTATGGCTTTAATCAAGCTATTTATAAAGTTCGAACCTTGGTCTGTGAGTATGCCTTTCGGGCATCCGAACTTACAAATGAATTCTTTTATTAAAGCTTCGGCAATGTCTACTGCGGTGGTGGTTTTGAGAGGAACTGCGACTGAGTATTTAGTGAGGAGATCTTGGATCGTGAGGATACTTGTATAACCGTCGGAAGTTTCGGGAAGAGGACCCATTACGTCCATTGAAATCTTATCGAATGCCCTGCCAGGGGTGTCGGTTAAAGTGAGAGGCTGTCTGGTCTTTACCCGGACCAGTTTCTCTGTCTGACAACTTTTACATTTGCCAATATATTCTTGTATTTGTGTTTTCATGTTTGGCCAAAAGTATTGTTGTCTGATGCGAGAATAAGTTTTATTAACCCCTTTGTGACCTCCCACAGGGGAGTCGTGGTTTTCTCTTATTATTTTCAGTCGCTCTTCGACCGAAGGGGTTTTAATGAGGCCCTGGCAGACCGTAATCTGGACAGTTGTTTCGTAGAACAGGTCCTGAAGGATTTTCTGGATTCGGGACCAGGATACGGAGTCTAGATAGGTTTGTGCGATACTAAATGTTTGTAATTGTAATTCGTTTACAACGTCGCACAAGGATCTGAATGTTTCTATTACGGTCTGGAAATTGATTGATCTGGTGGAATGTTCGATGATTGGAAGCTGGATTTGGAATTCGTTTCCGATTTTTATGACTTTGGCTTTGGTAAGGACGTGATTTTTGTTTAGGAGGAATTTTTCAGTGTTCGCTAGATCTTTGGCGCCCGTGTCATAGGGGTGCCCAGATTGCGTGACGAAGACAACTACATTGTCTCGTCGCGTTGATAATGCGTCACGGCTGAAATTAAACAGAGGTTCGCGTCGGAAAAATTCATTTGGAGCAGGAGTATAGAAGTCGGTGCTGTCGCTGGCGACTTGCGGAGGAGATGCTGTGTTGGTACGGAAGGATGTGCCTGGAGTCGGTAATTCAGGTTCTGATGTTACCGGAGTAGGAGGAGGCGCTAGTGTGGTATACTTTTTACGGGTTTCCGGAGGCACATCGAAGATGTCGTCCTCCGAGTTTTCTGAATACGAGAGCGGAAAAATTTGAGCGGGATTCCGCGACAATGCGTCCGCATTAAGGTTCGTTTTTCCACTTTTATAGACCATCTCGTAGTCAAATTCCGCTAACTTAAGCCTCCACCGTACGAGTCTACTTGACGGGTCCTTGACCGAATTCATCCACACTAACGGTCGATGGTCGGTAACGAGTTTGAATTGATTACCGTATATGTATGGACGAAAGTAATGGACGGCGTAGACAATCGCCAGACACTCCTTCTCGATCGTGGAGTAGTTTTTCTCCGCAGCGTTTAACAGTCGCGACGTGTACGCGATTGGCAAGTCGCGGCCTATTGGTCCTTGACTCAAGATAGCACCAATAGCTTCGGCGGACGCGTCGGTCGTTATCACGAATGGTTGTTTAAAGTTGGGGTACTGCAAGATAGGCGCTTCGCATAGGCAATCTCGGAGTTTGACGAATGAATTCTCATGCTCGTTACGCCATACAAAGGGCGCGTCCTTTTTTAACAAATTCGTTAGAGGCTTAGCAATATTGGAAAAATTTGCGATGAACCGCCTGTAGTATCCCGCGAGCCCGAGGAATTGTTTGATCTGTTTCGCGTTGCGCGGGCGCGGAAAATTTTTGACGGCGCTAATTTTCGCAGGGTCAGGTTTTACACCGTGCTCACTGATAATATGACCCAAATAGCTTACTTCTCTCCTCAAGAATTCGCACTTATCCGGCTGCAATACTAAATTAGCTTCTTTGAGCCGTTGAGTTAATTTATCGAATTTAAGTCGATGTTCTTGAAGAGAGCTAGCGTAGATAACAATGTCGTCCAAATAGACGAAAATTTCGTTCCCCTGGAGACCGGACAGGACATTGTCCATAAGTCGTTGGAACGTTGCTGGCGCATTTTTTAATCCGAATGGCATTCTTTTAAATTCATAATGCCCGTGAGGCGTCGAAAAAGCAGTTTTAGGAGCATCGGCGGGCTCCATTGGGATCTGGTGAAATCCGCTCGCGAGATCGAATGTACTAAAATACTTCGCACTCCCGAGCTGATCAAGTATCTCGGTAATGCAAGGGAGGGGATAGGCATCGGCGACAGATTTCTCATTGAGTGCGCGGTAGTCGATGACGACGCGCCATTGCTTGTTGCCCAAAGAGTCGGGTTTCTTGGGGACGACCCACAATGGCGAATTATATGGCGATTTGGACGGAGAGATGACACCATTTTGTAAAAATTTGTCGACTTGTCGTCGAATCTCCTCCTTATGAGCTGGTGGGAAACGGTATTGTTTCACATTGACGGGGCGGTCGTCGACGGTTGGAATCTTGTGCGTGGTTGCTGACGTATGCCCTAATTTATCCCCCTCAATGTGAAAAAGCTCCTGCGTGCTTTGAACGAGACGGACGACGTGCTCTCTTTCCTCTGCGTTGAGGTGGTCGAGACGGAGGAGACTAAGAATTCGATCTAAGCGAGATTTCGAAAGGTTGGCGGATTTCGATGTTTGTTTTAACGGCGCCTGTTGTACATTATTTTTAACCGCCTGAGCATAGGAGATTTGCTGAGTATTCGCGATTTTGCAACGCGAAGGAGGAGTTTCGATTGTCGAATATGGTGTCTGATTCGAGAAAGAAATAGAAGTTTTCCCTTTTTGGGATGAGCCGATCGGTACGGCGGATACGTTGGATTTAGTAGATTTAGAAAAAACCGGATAGAGCGATGGACTTTCCTCCTTATGGAGGGGAGTCATGATTTGCGCGGGCTCAAGTACGATTTCTGGTAACGCGATTTCGACGGCGCGGTCGGATGAATTAATTATTCGAGTTACCGCTTTGCCCCGAATTACTCTGACGAGAGCGTTTCCGAAAAATATACCCGGCGCAAGATCGATACGAGGAATTATACCTTCCGCGAGGTTCGAATTAACTACGCGGACCTTGATACCGATATTTGATCTCGGCGGAATGGAGATACGGTCTCCTGACTTCGGAGAAGCTGCTTTGTCTTGCGTTCGAAGCTTCGATTTCGTTGCTGCATCGCGTTTCAGCGGAGGCGATGATTTACGCGGCGGGCGCGGCGGCGGAGAGGGAATAGATTCCGTGCGCGGCGTTTGTTTACGTTTCGGCGATAGGAGAGGCTTTATTTTCGACTCCGGTGACGGTTCCTCGAGTGCTTCGATATCGTCTTCGAAAGGAATTCTCTTACCATTCCATTTGATTATTTTATTTGGAAAAGAGATTTCTGCGTCCATACAGAACCCGGAGCCGAGGATCCCGCTTGGTTTAAGGGGAAAATCATCCTCGACCACATTAAAAGGAACGACGCGACCGAAAATGACAAGATTCACCGTCCCTAAGGTTGCGGTTTTGCCATCGGTTACCCTTGTTATTATGACGATCTCGGACTTATCGATTCGCGCGGATGCTTTTAGAGCCGAACGTTTTATAATATTTATTTCCGCCCCAGTGTCCACCATGAAGCGAGTTGGTGAAATTAGAAGGTCGGACTTTAAAATTACGTTTGGCGTGCTAGTTTTTCCGGTTATGTTTATCGCGGCGTTTCGTCGATTTCCGCGTTGGAGTTGTTCGCGGCGAGAGGACGGACTTGGTGCGCGGCCTCGCCACCTGTCTCGCGGCGGGTGCGGAGGCCATTGTCGTTTCCCGAATTTTTATTTACCGCGTTGTTGTACTGCCTTTTGCGGCACTCGCCTATTTCGTGCCCCGGGGTCTTGCAATAGCGACAAAATTTGGGCGCGTCCCTGGCTACGATTTGTCTTGGTTGTTCGTACGCGGGGCCTCGAGTAGGAGGCGGTACGTCCCTGGATCGCAAGTATTCCTGCGGTCGGTACGGCGATGGCGGTCTGAGCCGACACTCGGTCGCGTAATGTCCGATATTATTGCATTTTCGGCAAATAATTTCGGCTGGTTTTTCGCGCGATTCTGGTCGCGCGACACGCGATCTACCTAGTCGGTTGCAATCACGTTCATGCATTTGATAGAGCTCCCGCGCTCGAGCGAACGTTTCTCGCAATGTACCGAATGAATTTACCGTCATCTGCATTCGAATTTCCGGAATGAGACCGTCTTTAAAACATTGTAATGTGAGCGCGTCTACGTCATCGAGCGATTCCGGTGTGTCTCGTCGAGCAAGCCTCTCGCAATCAATTATAGCGGTTCTAAGATCTTTTACTCGACCGATGTAATCTAGAATGTGCTCGTTCGCGCGCATAAATATATTAGCAAGTTCACCCCGATAATGATGAGCTGATTTTACGGAGCAAAATGTGCTGCGAAGAACGTCCGTTAAGTCGAGTATTGTGTAACATGGCTCGTCTTCTAGCGCGGCGTAGGCACGACCCTTGAGTTTTCCCTTAAGCAGGCGTGTGAAAGTTCGCTCGCACCCATTAGGGATAAGCTCATAAGCGCGTTTACACGCTCGGGTAAACTGAAGAATAGGAATGTTCTGACCATCGAATGTCGGCACGGCTTCGAGGGCCTGCTTAAGCGATAGCTCGTCGTGTTGCGAACTATTTGTATTAAAATCGGAGCTCGAATTATGTCCGGAAAGCGGATTTCCCCGAGGAATATCCAGAGAAACGGTATCGTCGCGCGTTAAATCAGGCGTTCTGCGGATAGATTCTATTTCACGACGTAGAATTTCTATTTGCTGGAGCAACGCGGCATTACTAGGATCGGTCGTTTTCGTATTTTTCGCGGAAGTATTTTGTTGCGCGGTACTAGGAAGAGGCTCGGAGATAGCGTCTTGGAAGTCGAGCGTTCTGCTAGTGCGTTTTTCGCGTTCGGAATCGGCCATCGCGGCGGCTCGCTGTGTCTGCTGGCGCGTTTTTGTCGGAGTCCGGGTTGCCATATCTAGTTTCGCGGTTCCTTTCGGCGGAATTTCCGGAGGAAACGCGTGGCTATCCCACCGCTGTCACCAAAAATAACTTTCGTGTCACGTCCCGAGGTGCGGTTGCGCTCGCAACGGTGGCACAAAGTCGTAGCCGTTCCCGAAAATAACGCGAATTGCGTCCGGACCGGGTTCGTTGGCGTTTCGGACTCGATAAAACAGTAATTAACACTAAACTTACCTTGCGAAGGCTTGATTCCGCTGTCTGATTTCTCTTTCTAGGTACCTGGAGCGCCTTGGATCCGCAACCGGGATGGCGGCGGCGTACGGCTGGAACGGAGGTACGGGTCGTGCGGCGAAGGAAACCTCCTTCACAGGTACCAGGACTCGAACGCAGGAAATTGAATATTCTGGTGCATCACCCACGTATTCCCGAGCGAGACGACGAATAAACTCTCTCCTCCCCGCGCGTCGTGTACGCTTTGTCGGAGGTGCAAGGCTCGTCGAGAATACTTGAACTTCGGTCGAGTACGGCGCGGCTAAGCGTTGGTTCGCTCTAGCTTACCGGGATCAACCTGGGCGCAAGATATTCTGTATACGGTAGAAGTGAGGATGGAGCAACTAAGCGCTGGTTCGCTCTAGTCGTCGAGCCTCAAGACTATCGCAGATGAGATATAGAAATAGAATAATCGCGAGCGTACCCGTGGAGTAGAATTAAGGAATTGTATTTGGACTCGAATAAAGATACTTTGAATCTGGTAAAAATAAACTATATTCTATGATTTCACTATACTAAATACACTTGACTAAGTTCTAAGTTACTGACTAGCGATTACAATGAGAATTAGAAATAGTATAAAGTATCGAATGGACTCCGCTATGGGAGTATGGATAGAGACGAATGCATTAGAGCTAATTGCTCGTTGCGAATGAGCCTATTGCTCGGATCGGAAGTGCATCGTTCGGATGCTGGATTAGAACTCTCCAGTTCGGAGATGAGATTGGAACTCTCCAGTTCGGAGATGAGTTGGGAACTCTCCCGTTCGGAGATGAGATACGAACTGAACTCTCGGATCTCGCGTCCGCGACCTCCTCGGGTCGCGCGGCGCGCGAGTCGCTGGGCCCTCGCGGTGGGGCGGACGGTCGGAGTAGGGCGGCCGCTCGGCCCTCGTGGTGGGGCGGCCGTTCGGAGTGGGGCGCGGCCCGCGTTAAGCGTGAGCCGCGAGCGTCGAGTGTGCGCGCGAGTGCACGGAACATAACCGTGCATGAATAAAATATATACATATATTTACTTAAATCTAGGTGTGTGTTGGTGTGTATGTACATAGGTGAGTAGTGTGCTTATTCTAATCCCACATGTACGAGAAGTACGTATAGGGCTTCGTGATTGCTGGGGATTCGACCCAGTACGTGTCGGAGAGCTCCTCGCCCTCGTAATACGGGGTGAAGTCCTCCCCCTCGTGTGTGGAGATCGCGCGTGGGCGCGGCATGCTGCATCCCTCTTCCCTCTCGTACCTTTGTCTCCTTCTGTAGGGACGGCGAGTCGGCGGGTGGCCCGTGTGCAGGGGCTCCGGATACGGATGCTGGGGATGATGAGGTGGACGCCGGAGGGTGGCAGGCGGTACGCCTGACGTTACAATAGCTACTTATCGTAGCATTAGATTTCTCATGCTTCTTATATCGGGATATCGCATCTCATGTCTATGTTTCATGATCAGATATAGTATTCATTGTGCAATGTTATGTATACCTCGCATTCACTTCAAAAGAAAGTTAATGCGACACTTCTTTGCTAAGAAATTGTGTTTGCAGATGTCTACGTATCGAAGAAATAGAGATCTAATGCTACTTAAAACGTGATATCGCATCTCATTTCTATGACTCATGATAAGATATAATATTCATTCCAAAGTGATATGTATTCCTCGTCGACACTTCAAGTGAATGTAAATGCGACACTTCCTTGCTAGGAAGTAGCGTCTGCAGATGTCTAGGTATCGTAGCAATAGAGTTCTAATGCTTCTTAAAACGCGATATCGCATCTCATTTCTATGTTTCATGGTAAGATATAATACGATTTGCGAAGTGTTATGTATTCCGTGTCTACACTTCAAATGAATGTAAATGCGACACTTCCTTGCAAGGAAATAGCGTTTGCAGATTTCTACGTATCGTAGCAATAGAGTTCTTATGATTCTTAAAACGCGATATCGCATCTCGTTTCTATGTTTCATGGTAAGATATAATATGATTTGCGAAGTGGTATGTATTCCTCGTCTACAATTCAAGTGAATGTAAATGCGACACTTCCTTGCTAGGAAATAGCGTCTGCAGATGTCTAGGTATCGTAGCAATAGAGTTCTAATGCTTCTTAAAACGCGATATCGCATCTCATTTCTATGTTTCATGGTAAGATATAATATGATTTGCGAAGTGTTATGTATTCCATGTCTACACTTCAAATGAATGTAAATGCGACACTTCCTTGCAAGGAAATAGCGTTTGCAGATTTCTACGTATCGTAGCAATAGAGTCTTATGATACTTAAAACGCGATATCGCATCTCATTTCTATGTTTCATGGTAAGATATAATATGATTTGCGAAGTGTTATGTATTCCTTGTCTACACTTCAAATGAATGTAAATGCGACACTTCCTTGCAAGGAAATAGAGTTTGCACATTTCTACGTATCGTAGCAATAGAGTTCTTATGATTCTTAAAACGCGATATCGCATCTCATTTCTATGTTTCATGGTAAGATATAATATGATTTGCGAAGTGGTGTGTATTCCTCGTCTACAATTCAAGTGAATGTAAATGCGACACTTCCTAGCAAGGAAATAGTGTTTGCAGATATCTACGTATCGTAGCAATTGCTTTCTAATGCTTCTTAAAACGCGATATCGCATCTCATTTCTATGTTTCATGGTATGATATAATATGATTTGCGAAGTGTCATGTATTCCTCGTCTACACTTCAATTGAATGTAAATGCGACACTTCCTTGCTAGGAAATAGCGTTTGCAGATGTCTACCTATCGTAGCAATAGAGTTCTAATGCTTCTTAAAACGTGATATCGCATCTCATTTCTATGTTTCATGGTAAGATATAATATGATTTGCGAAGTGTTATGTATTCCTCGACTACACTTCAAATGAATGTAAATGCGACACTTCCTAGCAAGGAAATAGTGTTTGCAGATATCTACGTATCGTAGCAATTGCTTTCTAATGCTTCTTAAAACGCGATATCGCATCTAATTTCTATGTTTCATGGTAAGATATAATATGATTAGCGAAGTGTCATGTATTCCTCGTCTACACTTCAAATGAATGTAAATGCGACACTTCTTTGCTAGGAAATAGCGTCGGCAGATGTCTAGGTATCGTAGCAATAGTGTTCTAATGCTTCTTAAAACGCGATATCGCAGCTAATTTCTATGTTTCTTGGTAAGATATAATATGATTTGCGAAGTGTTATGTATTCCTCGTCTACACTTCAAATGAATGTAAATGCGACACTTCCTTGGTAGGAAATAGCGTCTGAAGATGTCTAGGTATCGTAGCAATAGAGTTCTAATGCTTCTTAAAACGCGATATCGCATCTCATTCCTATGTTTCATGGTAAGACATAACATGATTTGCGAAGTGTTATGTATTCCTCGTCTACACTTCAAATGAATGTAAATGCGACACTTCCTTGCAAGGAAATAGCGTTTGCAGATGTCTGCCTATCGTAGCAATGGAGTTCTAATGCTTCTTAAAACGCGATATCGCATCTCATTTCAATGTTTCATGGTAAGATATATATGATTTGCGAAGTGTTATGTATTCCTCGTCTACACTTCAAATGAATATAAATGCGACACTTCCTTGCAAGGAAATAGCGTTTGCAGATGTCTGCCTATCGTAGCAATGGAGTTCTAATGCTTCTTAAAACGCGATATCGCATCTCATTTCAATGTTTCATGGTAAGATATATATGATTTGCGAAGTGTTATGTATTCCTCGTCTACACTTCAAATGAATGTAAATGCAACACTTCCTTGCAAGGAAATAGCGTTTGCAGATTTCTACCTATCGTAGCAATAGAGTTCTAATGCTTCTTAAAACGTGATATCGCATCTCACTTCTATGTTTCATGGTAAGATATAATATGATTTGCGAAGTGTTATGTATTCCTCGACTACACTTCAAATGAATGTAAATGAGACACTTCCTTGCAAGGAAATAGCGTTTGCAGATGTCTACGTATCGAAGAAAAAGTGTTCAAATGCTTCTTAAAACGAGATATTGCATCTCATTTCTATGTTTCATGGTAAGATATAACATGATTTGCGAAGTGTTATGTATTCCTGGTCTACACTTCAAATGAATGTGAATGCGATATTTCCTCGCTAGGAAATAGCGTTTGCAGATGTCTACGTATCGTAGCAATAGATTTCTAATGCTTCTTAAAACGCGATATCGCATCTCATTTCTATGTTTCATGGTAAGATATAATATGATTTGCGAAGTGTCATGTATTCCTCGTCTACACTTCAAATGAATGTAAATGCGACACTTCCTTGCTAGGAAATAGCGTCTGCAGATGTCTAGGTATCGTAGCAATGGAGTTCTAATGCTTCTTTAAACGTGATATCGCATCTCATTTCTACGTTCCATGGTAAGATATAATATGACTTGCGAAGTGTCATGTATTCCTCGTCTACACTTCAAATGAATGTAAATGCGACACTTCCTTGCAAGGAAATAGCGTCTGCAGATGTCTAGAAATCGTAGCAATAGAATTCTAATGCTTCTCAAAACGCGATATCGCATATCATTTCTATGTTTCATGGTAAGATATAATATGATTTGCGAAGTGTCATGTATTCCTCGTCTACACTTCAAATGAATGTAAATGCGACACTTCCTTGTTAGGAAATAGCGTCTGCAGATGTCTAGGTATCGTAGCAATAGAGTTCTAATGCTTCTTAAAACGCGATATCGCATCTCATTTCTACGTTTCATGGTAAGATGTAATATGATTTGCGAAGTGTTATGTATTCCTCGTCTACACTTCAAATGAATGTAAATGCGACACTTCCTTGCAAGGAAATAGCGTTTGCAGATTTCTACGTATCGTAGCAATAGAGTTCTTATGATTCTTAAAACGCAATATCGCATCTCATTGCTATGTTTCATGGTCTGATATAATATGATTTGCGAAATGTTATGTATTCCTCGTATACAATTCAAATGAATGTAAATGAGACACTTCCTAGCAAGGAAATAGCGTTTGCAGATATCTACGTATCGTAGCAATAGATTTTAAATGCATCTTAAAGCGCGATATCGCATCTCATTTCTATGTTTCATGGTAAGATATAATATGATTTGCGAAGTGTCATGTATTCGTCGTCTACACTACAAATGAATGTAAATGCGACACTTCCTTGCAAGGAAATAGCGTTTGCAGATGTCTACCTATCGTAGCAATAGGGTTCTAATGCTTCTCAAAACGCGATATCGCATCTCATTTCTATGTTTCATGGTAAGATGTAATATGATCTGCGAAGTGTCAAGCATTCCTCGTCTACAATTCAAATGAATGTAAATGCGACACTTCCTAGCAAGGAAATAGCGTATGCAGATGTCTAGGTATCGAAGCAATAGTGTTCAAATGCTTCTTAAAACGAGATATTGCATCACATTTATAAGTTTCGTGATAAGATATAATATTCATTGTACAGTGTTATGTATACCTCGTATTCACATCAAAAGAATGTAAATGCGACACATCCTTCCTAGGAAATAGCGTTTGCAGATGTCTACGTATCGAAGCAATAGAGTTCTAATGCTTCTTAAATCGCCAAATCGCATCTCATTTCTATGTTTCATGATAAGATATAATATTCATTCCGAAGTGTCATGTGTACCTCGTATTCACTTCAAAAGAAAGTAAATGCGACTATTGCTTGCTAGGAAATAGCGATTACAGATGACTACGTATCGTAGCAATAGAGTTCTAATGCTACTTAAAACGCGATATTGCATCTCATTTATGTTTCGTGATAAGATATAATGTTCATTGCGAAGTGTCATGTATACCTCCTATTCACTCCAAACGAATGTAAATGCGAATCTTCCTTGACAGGAAATAGCGTTTGCAGATGTCTACGTATCGTAGCAATAGAGTTCTAATGCTACTTAAATCGCGATATCGCATCTCATATATATGTTTTGTGATAAGATATAATATTCATTGCGAAGTGTCATGTATACCTCGTATTCACTTCAAAAGAATGTAAACGGGACAATTCCCTGCTAGGAAATAGTGTATGCAGATGTCTACGCGTCGAGGCAATAGATTTCTAATGCTTCTTATAACGCGATATCGCATCTCACTTCTATGTTTAATGATAAAATACAATATTCATGACGAAGTGTCATGTATACCTCGTATTCACTTCAATAGAATGTAAGTGCGACACTTCCTTGCTTGGAAATAGCGTTTGGGGATGTCTACGTATCGTAGCAATAGAGTTCTAATGCTTCTTAAAACGCGATGTCGCATCTCATTTCTATGTCTTATGATAAGGTATAATATTCATTGCGAAGTGTTATGTATCCCTCGTCTACACTTCAAAAGAATGTAAATACGCCACTTCCATGCAAGGAAATAGCGTTTGCAAATGTCTACATATCATAGCAATAGAGTTCTAATGCTAGATAGGACCCGATATCGCATCTCACTTCTGTGTTTCAAGATAAGATATAATATTCATTGCGAAGTGTTATGTATTCTCGTCTACACTTCAAAAGAACGCAAATGCGACACTTCCTAGCTAGGAAGTAGCGTTTGCAGATGTCTACGTATCGAAGCAATAGAGTTATAATACTTCATATATCGCGATATCGCATCTCATTTCTATGTTTGATGATAAGATATAGTATTCATTGTGCAATGTTATGTATACATCGCATTCACTTCAAGAGAATGCAAATGCGACACTTCCTTGCTTGGAAATAGCGCTTGCAGATGTCTACGTATCGTAGCAATAGAGTTCTAATGCTTCTCAAAACGCGATATCGCATCTCATTTCGATGTCTCATGATAAGATATAATATTCATTGCGGATTGTCATGTATTCTCGTCTACACTTCAAAAGAATGTAAAGGCGACACTTCCTTGCTAGGAAATAGCGTTTGCAGATGACTGCCTATCGTAGCAATAGAGTTCTAATGCTTCTTAAAACGCGATATCGCATCTCATTTCTATGTTTCGTGATAAGATATAATATTCATTGCGAAGTGTCATGTATTCTCGTCTACACGGCAAAGGAATGTAAATGCGACACTTCCTTGCTAGGAAATAGAGTTTGCAGATAGCTACTTATCGTAGCATTAGATTTCTCATGCTTCTTATATCGGGATATCGCATCTCATGTCTATGTTTCATGATCAGATATAGTATTCATTGTGCAATGTTATGTATACCTCGCATTCACTTCAAAAGAAAGTTAATGCGACACTTCCTTGCTAAGAAATTGTGTTTGCAGATGTCTACGTATCGAAGAAATAGAGATCTAATGCTACTTAAAACGTGATATCGCATCTCATTTCTATGACTCATGATAAGATATAATATTCATTCCAAAGTGATATGTATTCCTCGTCGACACTTCAAGTGAATGTAAATGCGACACTTCCTTGCTAGGAAGTAGCGTCTGCAGATGTCTAGGTATCGTAGCAATAGAGTTCTAATGCTTCTTAAAACGCGATATCGCATCTCATTTCTATGTTTCATGGTAAGATATAATACGATTTGCGAAGTGTTATGTATTCCTTGTCTACACTTCAAATGAATGTAAATGCGACACTTCCTTGCAAGGAAATAGCGTTTGCAGATTTCTACGTATCGTAGCAATAGAGTTCTTATGATTCTTAAAACGCGATATCGCATCTCATTTCTATGTTTCATGGTAAGATATAATATGATTTGCGAAGTGTTATGTATTCCTTGTCTACACTTCAAATGAATGTAAATGCGACACTTCCTTGCAAGGAAATAGAGTTTGCACATTTCTACGTATCGTAGCAATAGAGTTCTTATGATTCTTAAAACGCGATATCGCATCTCATTTCTATGTTTCAAGGTAAGATATAATATGATTTGCGAAGTGGTGTGTATTCCTCGTCTACAATTCAAGTGAATGTAAATGCGACACTTCCTAGCAAGGAAATAGTGTTTGCAGATATCTACGTATCGTAGCAATTGCTTTCTAATGCTTCTTAAAACGCGATATCGCATCTCATTTCTATGCTTCATGGTATGATATAATATGATTTGCGAAGTGTCATGTATTCCTCGTCTACACTTCAATTGAATGTAAATGCGACACTTCCTTGCTAGGAAATAGCGTTTGCAGATGTCTACCTATCGTAGCAATAGAGTTCTAATGCTTCTTAAAACGTGATATCGCATCTCATTTCTATGTTTCATGGTAAGATATAATATGATTTGCGAAGTGTTATGTATTCCTCGACTACACTTCAAATGAATGTAAATGCGACACTTCCTAGCAAGGAAATAGTGTTTGCAGATATCTACGTATCGTAGCAATTGCTTTCTAATGCTTCTTAAAACGCGATATCGCATCTAATTTCTATGTTTCATGGTAAGATATAATATGATTAGCGAAGTGTCATGTATTCCTCGTCTACACTTCAAATGAATGTAAATGCGACACTTCTTTGCTAGGAAATAGCGTCGGCAGATGTCTAGGTATCGTAGCAATAGTGTTCTAATGCTTCCTAAAACGCGATATCGCAGCTAATTTCTATGTTTCTTGGTAAGATATAATATGATTTGCGAAGTGTTATGTATTCCTCGTCTACACTTCAAATGAATGTAAATGCGACACTTCCTTGGTAGGAAATAGCGTCTGAAGATGTCTAGGTATCGTAGCAATAGAGTTCTAATGCTTCTTAAAACGCGATATCGCATCTCATTCCTATGTTTCATGGTAAGACATAACATGATTTGCGAAGTGTTATGTATTCCTCGTCTACACTTCAAATGAATGTAAATGCGACACTTCCTTGCAAGGAAATAGCGTTTGCAGATGTCTGCCTATCGTAGCAATGGAGTTCTAATGCTTCTTAAAACGCGATATCGCATCTCATTTCAATGTTTCATGGTAAGATATATATGATTTGCGAAGTGTTATGTATTCCTCGTCTACACTTCAAATGAATGTAAATGCGACACTTCCTTGCAAGGAAATAACGTTTGCAGATGTCTGCCTATCGTAGCAATGGAGTTCTAATGCTTCTTAAAACGCGATATCGCATCTCATTTCAATGTTTCATGGTAAGATATATATGATTTACGAAGTGTTATGTATTCCTCGTCTACACTTCAAATGAATGTAAATGCAACACTTCCTTGCAAGGAAATAGCGTTTGCAGATTTCTACCTATCGTAGCAATAGAGTTCTAATGCTTCTTAAAACGTGATATCGCATCTCACTTCTATGTTTCATGGTAAGATATAATATGATTTGCGAAGTGTTATGTATTCCTCGACTACACTTCAAATGAATGTAAATGAGACACTTCCTTGCAAGGAAATAGCGTTTGCAGATGTCTACGTATCGAAGAAAAAGTGTTCAAATGCTTCTTAAAACGAGATATTGCATCTCATTCCTATGTTTCATGGTAAGATATAACATGATTTGCGAAGTGTTATGTATTCCTGGTCTACACTTCAAATGAATGTGAATGCGATATTTCCTCGCTAGGAAATAGCGTTTGCAGATGTCTACGTATCGTAGCAATAGATTTCTAATGCTTCTTAAAACGCGATATCGCATCTCATTTCTATGTTTCATGGTAAGATATAATATCATTTGCGAAGTGTCATGTATTCCTCGTCTACACTTCAAATGAATGTAAATGCGACACTTCCTTGCTAGGAAATAGCGTCTGCAGATGTCTAGGTATCGTAGCAATAGTGTTCTAATGCATCTTGAAACGCGATATCGCATCTCATTTCTATGTTTCATGGTAAGATATAATATGATTTGCGAAGTGTCATGTATTCCTCGTCTACACTTCAAATGAATGTAAATGCGACACTTCCTTGCAAGGAAATAGCGTTTGCAGATTTCTACGTATCGTAGCAATAGAGTTCTTATGATTCTTAAAACGCGGTATCGCATCTCATTTCTATGTTTCATGGTAAGATATAATATGATTTGCGAAGTGTTATGTATTCCTCGTCTACAATTCAAATGAATGTAAGTGCGACACTTCCTAGCAAGGAAATACCGTTTGCAGATATCTACGTATCGTAGCAATAGATTTCTAATGTTTCTTAAAACGCGATATCGCATCTCATTTCTATGTTTCATGGTAAGATATAATATGATTTGCGAAGTGTTATGCATTCCTCGTTTACGATTCAAATGAAAGTAAATGCGACACTTCCTTGCAAGGAAATAGCGTTTGCAGATGTCTACGTATCGTAGCAATAGAGTTCTTATGATTCTTAAAACGCGATATCGCATCTCATTTCTATGTTTCATGCTAAGACATAATATGATTTGCCAAGTGTCATGTATTCCTCGTCTACACTTCAAATGAATGTAAATGCGACACTTCCTTGCTAGGAAATAGCGTCTGCAGATATCTAGGTATCGTAGCAATGGAGTTCTAATGCTTCTTAAAACGTGATATCGCATCTCATTTCTACGTTCCATGGTAAGATATAATATGACTTGCGAAGTGTCATGTATTCCTCGTCTACACTTCAAATGAATGTAAATGCGACACTTCCTTGCAAGGAAATAGCGTCTGCAGATGTCTAGAAATCGTAGCAATAGAATTCTAATGCTTCTCAAAACGCGATATCGCATATCATTTCTATGTTTCATGGTAAGATATAATATGATTTGCGAAGTGTTATGTATTCCTCGTCTACACTTCAAATGAATGTAAATGCGACACTTCCTTGCAAGGAAATAGCATTTGCAGATGTCTAACTATCGTAGCAATAGAGTTCTAATGCTTCTTAAAAAGCGATATCGCATCTCATTTCTATGTTTCATGGTAAGATATATTATGATTTGCGATGTGTTATGTATTCCTCGTCTACACTTCAAATGAATGTAAATGCGACTCTTCCTTGCAAGGAAATAGCGTTTGCAGATGTCTACGTATCGAAGCAATAGAGATCAAATGCTTCTTAAAACGAGATACTGCATCTCATATCAATGTTTCATGATAAGATATAATATGATTTGCGAAGTGTTATGTATTCCTCGTCTACACTTCAAATGAATGTAAATGCGACACTTCCTTGCAAGGAAATAGCGTTTGCAGATTTCTACGTATCGTAGCAATAGAGTTCTTATGATTCTTAAAACGCGATATCGCATCTCATTTCTATGTTTCATGGTAAGATATAATATGATTTGCGAAGTGTTATGTATTCCTCGTCTACAATTCAAATGAATGTAAGTGCGACACTTCCTAGCAAGGAAATAGCGTTTGCAGATATCTACGTATCGTAGCAATAGATTTCTAATGCATCTTAAAACGCGATATCGCATCTCATTTCTATGTTTCATGGTAAGATATAATATGATTTGCGAAGTGTCATGTATTCCTCGTCTACACTTCAAATGAATGTAAATGCGACACTTCCTTGCAAGGAAATAGCGTTTGCAGATTTCTACGTATCGTAGCAATAGAGTTCTTATGATTCTTAAAACGCGATATCGCATCTCATTTCTATGTTTCATACTAAGACATAATATGATTTGCGAAGTGTCATGTATTCCTCGTTTACACTTCAAATGAATGTAAATGTAACACTTCCATGCAAGGAAATAGCGTTTGCAGATGTCTACGTATCGAAGCAATGGAGTTCTAATGCTTCTTAAAACGTGATATCGCATCTCATTTCTACGTTCCATGGTAAGATGTAATATGATTTGCGAAGTGTTATGTATTCCTCGTCTACACTTCAAATGAATGTAAATGTCACACTTCCTTGCAAGGAAATAGCGTTTGCAGATGTCTACGTATCGAAGCAATAGAGTTCAGGTGCTTCTTAAAACGAGATATTGCATCTCATATCTATGTTTCATGATAAGATATAACATTCATTGCGAAGTGTTATGCATTCCTCGTCTACGATTCAAATGAATGTAAATGCGACACTTCCTAGCAAGCAAATAGCGTTTGCAGATGTCTACGTATCGTAGCAATAGATTTCTAATGCTTCTTAAAAGGCGATATCGCATCTCATTTCTATTTTTCATGGTAAGGTATAATATGATTTGCGAAGTGTTATGTATTCCTCGTTTACACTTCAAATGAATGTAAATGTAACACTTCCATGCAAGGAAATAGCGTTTGCAGATGTCTACGTATCGTAGAAATAGGTTTCTAATGCTTCTTAAAACGCGATATCGCATCTCATTTCTATGTTTCATGGTAAGATATAATATGATTTGCGAAGTGTCAAGCATTCCTCGTCTACAATTCTAATGAATGTAAATGCGACACTTCCTAGCAAGGAAATAGCGTTTGCAGATGTCTACGTATCGAAGCAATAGAGTTCAAATGCTTCTTAAAACGAGATATTGCATCTCATAACTATGTTTCATGATAGGATATATTATTCATTGCGAAGTGTTATGCATTCCACGTCTACGATTCAAATGAACGTAAATGCGACACTTCCTTGCAAGGAAGTAGCGTTTGCAGATGTCTACGTATCGTAACAATAGAGTTCTTATGATTCTTAAAACGCGATATCGCATCTCATTTCTATGCTTCATGGTAAGATATAACATGATTTGCGATGTGTTATGTATTCCACGTCTGCACTTCAAATGAATGTGAATGCGATATTTCATCGCTAGGAAATAGCGTTCGCAGATGTCTACGTATCGTAGCAATAGCTTTCTAATGCTTCTTAAAACGCGATATCGCATCTCATTTCTATGTTTCATGGTAAGATATAATATGATTTGCAAAGTGTCATGTATTCCTCGTCTACACTTCAAATGAATGTAAATGCGACACTTCCTTGTTAGGAAATAGCGTCTGCAGATGTCTAGGTATCGTAGCAATAGAGTTCTAATGCTTCTTAAAACGCGATATCGCATCTCATTTCTACGTTTCATGGTAAGATGTAATATGATTTGCGAAGTGTTATGTATTCCTCGTCTACACTTCAAATGAATGTAAATGCGACACTTCCTTGCAAGGAAATAGCGTTTGCAGATTTCTACGTATCGTATCAATAGAGTTCTTATGATTCTTAAAACGCAATATCGCATCTCATTGCTATGTTTCATGCTAAGATATAATATGATTTGCGAAATGTTATGTATTCCTCGTATACAATTCAAATGAATGTAAATGAGACACTTCCTAGCAAGGAAATAGCGTTTGCAGATATCTACGTATCGTAGCAATAGATTTTAAATGCATCTTAAAGCGCGATACCGCATCTCATTTCTATGTTTCATGGTAAGATATAATATGATTTGCGAAGTGTCATGTATTCGTCGTCTACACTACAAATGAATGTAAATGCGACACTTCCTTGCAAGGAAATAGCGTTTGCAGATGTCTACGTATCGTAACAATAGAGTTCTTATGATTCTTAAAGCGCGATATCGCATCTCATTTCTATGTTTCATGGTAAGATATAATATGATTTGCGAAGTGTCATGTAATCCTCGTCTGCACTTCAAATGAATGTAAATGCGACACTTCCTTGCTAGGAAATAGCAACTGCAGATGTCTAGGTATCGTAGCAATAGAGTTCTAATGCTTCTTAAAACGTGATATCGCATCTCATTTCTACGTTCCATGGTAAGATGTAATATGATTTGCGAAGTGTTATGTATTCCTCGTCTACACTTCAGATGAATGTAAATGCGACACTTCCTTGCAAAGAAATAGCGTTTGCAGATGTCTACGTATCGTAGCAATAGATTTCTAATGCTTCTTAAAACGCGATATCGCATCTCATTTCTATGTTTCATGGTAAGATATAATATGATTTGCGAAGTGTCATGTATTGCTCGTCTACACTTCAAATGAATGTAAATGCGACACTTCCTTGCTAGGAAATAGCGTCTGCAGATGTCTATGTATCGTAGCAATAGAGTTCTAATGCTTCTTAAAACGCGATATCGAATCTCATTTCTATGTTTCATGGTAAGATATAATATGATTTGCGAAGTGTTATGTATTCCCCGTCTACACTTCAAATGAATGTAAATGCGACACTTCCTTGCAAGGAAATAGCGTTTGCAGATGTCTACGTATCGTAGCAATAGATTTCTAATGCTTCTTAAAACGCGATATCGAATCTCATTTCTATGTTTCATGGTAAGATATAATAAGATTTGCGAAGTGTCATGTAGGCCTCCTCTACACTTCAAATGAATGTAAATGCGACACTTCCTTGCTAGGAAATAGCGTCTGCAGATGTCTAGGTATCGTAGCAATAGAGTTCTAATGCTTCTTAAAACGCGATATCGCATCTCATTTCTATGTTTCATGGTAAGATATTATATGATTTGCGAAGTGTCATGTATTCCTCGTCTACACTTCAAATGAATGTAAATGCGAGACTTCCTTGCTAGGAAATAGCGTTTGCAGATGTCACCGTTTCGTAGCAATAGATTTCTAATGCTTCTTAAAGCGCGATATCGCATCTCATTTCTATGTTTCATGGTAAGATATAATATGATTTGCGAAGTGTCATGTATTGACTCGTCTACACTTCAAATGAATGTAAATGCGACACTTCCTTGCTAGGAAATAGCGTCTGCAGATGTCTAGGTATCGTAGCAATAGAGTTCTAATGCTTCTTAAAACGCGATATCTCATCTCATTTCTATGTTTCATGGTAAGATATAATATGATTTGCGAAGTGTTATGTATTCCCCGTCTACACTTCAAATGAATGTAAATGCGACACTTCCTTGCAAGGAAATAGCGTTTGCAGATGTCTACGTATCGTAGCAATAGATTTCTAATGCTTCTTAAAACGCGATATCGAATCTCATTTCTATGTTTCATGGTAAGATATAATAAGATTTGCGAAGTGTCATGTATGCCTCCTCTACACTTCAAATGAGTGTAAATGCGACACTTCCTTGCAAGGAAATTGCGTTTGCAGATGTCTACGTATCGAAGCAATAGAGTTCTAATGCTTCTTAAAACGCGATATCGCATCTCATTTCTATGTTTCATGGTAAGATATAATATGATTTGCGAAGTGTTATGTATTCCTCGTCTACACTTCAAATGAATGTAAATGCGACACTTCCTTGCAAGGAAACAGCGTTTCCAGATGTCTACGTATCGAAGCAATAGAGTTCAAATGCTTCTTAAAACGAGATATTGCATCACATATCTATGTGTCATGATAAGATATATTATTCATTGCGAAGTGTTATGCATTCCGCGTCTACGAATCGAATGAACGTAAATGCGACACTTCCTTGCAAGGAAATAGCGTTTGCAGATGTCTACGTATCGTAACAATAGAGTTCTTATGATTCCTAAAACGCGATATCGCATCTCATTTCTATGTTTCATGGTAAGATATAATATGATTTGCGAAGTGTCATGTAATCCTCGTCTACACTTCAAATGAATGTAAATGCGACACTTCCTTGCTAGGAAATAGCAACTGCAGATGTCTAGGTATCGTAGCAATAGAGTTCTAACGCTTCTTAAAACGCGATATCGCATCTCATTTCTATGTTTCATGGTAAGATATTATATAATTTGCGAAGTGTTATGTATTCCTCGTCTACACTTCAAATGAATGTAAATGCGACACTTCCTTGCAAGGAAATAGCGTTTGCAGATGTCTACGTATCGTAGCAATGATGTTCTTATGATTCTGAGAACACGATATCGCATCTCATTTCTATGCTTCATGGTAAGATATAATATGATTTGCGAAGTGTTATGTATTCCTCTTCTATACTTCAAATGAATGTAAATGCGACACTTCCTTGGCAGGAAATAGCATCTGCGGATGTCTAGGTATGGTAGCAATAGAGTTCTAGTGCTTCTTAAAACGCGATATCGCATCTCATTTCTATGTTTCATGGTAAGATATAATATGATTTGCGTAGTGTTATGCATTCCTCGTCTACAATTCAAATGAATGTAAATGCGACACTTCCTAGCAAGGAAATAGCGTATGCAGATGTCTAGGTATCGTAGCAATAGAGTTCTAATGCTTCTTAAAACGCGATATCGCATCTCATTTCTATGTTTCATGGTAAGATATAATATGATTTGCGAAGTGTCAAGCATTCCTCGTCTACAATTCAAATAAATGTAAATGCGACACTTCCTAGCAAGGAAAAGGCGTTTGCAGATGTCTACGTATCGAAGCAATAGAGTTCAAATGCTTCTTAAAACGAGATATTGCATCTCATAACTATGTTTCATGGTAGGATATATTATTCATTGCGAAGTGTTATGCATTCCACGTCTACGATTCAAATGAACGTAAATGCGACACTTCCTTGCAAGGAAATAGCGTTTGCAGATGTCTACGTATCGTAACAATAGAGTTCTTATGATTCTTAAAACGCGATATCGCATCTCATTTCTATGCTTCATGGTAAGATATAACATGATTTGCGATGTGTTATGTATTCCTCGTCTGCACTTCAAATGAATGTGAATGCGATATTTCCTCGCTAGGAAATAGCGTTCGCAGATGTCTACGTATCGTAGCAATAGCTATCTGATGCTTCTTAAAACGCGATATCGCATCTCATTTCTATGTTTCATGGTAAGATATAATATGATTTGCGAAGTGTCAAGCATTCCTCGTCTACAATTCAAATGAATGTAAATGCGACACTTCCTAGCAAGGAAAAGGCGTTTGCAGATGTCTACGTATCGAAGCAATAGAGTTCAAATGCTTCTTAAAACGAGATATTGCATCTCATAACTATGTTTCATGATAGGATATATTATTCATTGCGAAGTGTTATGCATTCCACGTCTACGATTCAAATGAACGTAAATGCGACACTTCCTTGCAAGGAAATAGCGTTTGCAGATGTCTACGTATCGTAACAATAGAGTTCTTATGATTCTTAAAACGCGATATCGCATCTCATTTCTATGTTTCATGGTAAGATATAATATGATTTGCGAAGTGTCATGTAATCCTCGTCTACACTTCAAATGAATGTAAATGCGACACTTCCTTGCTAGGAAATAGCAACTGCAGATGTCTAGGTATCGTAGCAATAGAGTTCTAACGCTTCTTAAAACGCGATATCGCATCTCATTTCTATGTTTCATGGTAAGATATAATATGATTTGCGTAGTGTTATGCATTCCTCGTCTACAATTCAAATGAATGTAAATGCGACACTTCCTAGCAAGGAAATAGCGTATGCAGATGTCTAGGTATCGTAGCAATAGAGTTCTAATGCTTCTTAAAACGCGATATCGCATCTCATTTCTATGTTTCATGGTAAGATATAATATGATTTGCGAAGTGTCAAGCATTCCTCGTCTACAATTCAAATGAATGTAAATGCGACACTTCCTAGCAAGGAAAAGGCGTTTGCAGATGTCTACGTATCGAAGCAATAGAGTTCAAATGCTTCTTAAAACGAGATATTGCATCTCATAACTATGTTTCATGATAGGATATATTATTCATTGCGAAGTGTTATGCATTCCACGTCTACGATTCAAATGAACGTAAATGCGACACTTCCTTGCAAGGAAATAGCGTTTGCAGATGTCTACGTATCGTAACAATAGAGTTCTTATGATTCTTAAAACGCGATATCGCATCTCATTTCTATGCTTCATGGTAAGATATAACATGATTTGCGATGTGTTATGTATTCCTCGTCTGCACTTCAAATGAATGTGAATGCGATATTTCCTCGCTAGGAAATAGCGTTCGCAGATGTCTACGTATCGTAGCAATAGCTTTCTAATGCTTCTTAAAACGCGATATCGCATCTCATTTCTATGTTTCATGGTAAGATATAATATGATTTGCGAAGTGTCAAGCATTCCTCGTCTACAATTCAAATGAATGTAAATGCGACACTTCCTAGCAAGGAAAAAGCGTTTGCAGATGTCTACGTATCGAAGCAATAGAGTTCAAATGCTTCTTAAAACGAGATATTGCATCTCATAACTATGTTTCATGATAGGATATATTATTCATTGCGAAGTGTTATGCATTCCACGTCTACGATTCAAATGAACGTAAATGCGACACTTCCTTGCAAGGAAATAGCGTTTGCAGATGTCTACGTATCGTAACAATAGAGTTCTTATGATTCTTAAAACGCGATATCGCATCTCATTTCTATGCTTCATGGTAAGATATAACATGATTTGCGATGTGTTATGTATTTCTCGTCTGCACTTCAAATGAATGTGAATGCGATATTTCCTCGCTAGGAAATAGCGTTCGCAGATGTCTACGTATCGTAGCAATAGCTTTCTGATGCTTCTTAAAACGCGATATCGCATCTCATTTCTATGTTTCATGGTAAGATATAATATGATTTGCGAAGTGTCATGTATTGCTCGTCTACACTTCAAATGAATGTAAATGCGACACTTCCTTGCTAGGAAATAGCAACTGCAGATGTCTAGGTATCGTAGCAATAGAGTTCTAACGCTTCTTAAAACGCGATATCGCATCTCATTTCTATGTTTCATGGTAAGATATTATATAATTTGCGAAGTGTTATGTATTCCTCGTCTACACTTCAAATGAATGTAAATGCGACACTTCCTTGCAAGGAAATAGCGTTTGCAGATGTCTACGTATCGTAGCAATGATGTTCTTATGATTCTGAAAACACGATATCGCATCTCATTTCTATGTTTCATGGTAAGATATAATATGATTTGCGAAGTGTTATGTATTCCTCGTCTACACTTCAAATGAATGTAAATGCGACACTTCCTTGGCAGGAAATAGCGTCTGCGGATGTCTAGGTATGGTAGCAATAGAGATCTAGTGCTTCTTAAAACGCGATATCGCATCTCATTTCTATGTTTCATGGTAAGATATAATATGATTTGCGAAGTGTCATGTATTCCTCGTCTACACTTCAAATGAATGTAAATGCGACACTTCCTTGCTAGGAAATAGCGTTTGCAGATGTCACCGTTTCGTAGCAATAGATTTCTAATGCTTCTTAAAGCGCGATATCGCATCTCATTTCTATGTTTCATGGTAAGATATAATATGATTTGCGAAGAGTCATGTATTGCTCGTCTACACTTCAAATGAATGTAAATGCGACACTTCCTTGCTAGGAAATAGCGTCTGCAGATGTCTAGGTATCGTAGCAATAGAGTTCTAATGCTTCTTAAAACGTGATATCGCATCTCATTTCTACGTTCCATGGTAAGATGTAATATGATTTGCGAAGTGTTATGTATTCCTCGTCTACACTTCAGATGAATGTAAATGCGACACTTCCTTGCAAAGAAATAGCGTTTGCAGATGTCTACGTATCGTAGCAAGAGATTTCTAATGCTTCTTAAAACGCGATATCGCATCTCATTTCTATGTTTCATGGTAAGATATAATATGATTTGCGAAGTGTCATGTATTGCTCGTCTACACTTCAAATGAATGTAAATGCGACACTTCCTTGCTAGGAAATAGCGTCTGCAGATATCTAGGTATCGTAGCAATAGAGTTCTAATGCTTCTTAAAACGCGATATCGAATCTCATTTCTATGTTTCATGGTAAGATATAATATGATTTGCGAAGTGTTATGTATTCCCCGTCTACACTTCAAAGGAATGTAAATGCGACACTTCCTTGCAAGGAAATAGCGTTTGCAGATGTCTACGTATCGTAGCAATAGATTTCTAATGCTTCTTAAAGCGCGATATCGCATCTCATTTCTATGTTTCATCGTAAGATATAATATGATTTGCGAAGTGTCATGTATTGCTCGTCTACACTTCAAATGAATGTAAATGCGACACTTCCTTGCTAGGAAATAGCGTCTGCAGATGTCTAGGTATCGTAGCAATGGAGTTCTAATGCTTCGTAAAACGTGATATCGCATCTCATTTCTACGTTCCATGGTAAGATGTAATATGATTTGCGAAGTGTTATGTATTCCTCGTCTACACTTCAAATGAATGTAAATGCGACACTTCCTTGCAAAGAAATAGCGTTTGCAGATGTCTACGTATCGTAGCAATAGATTTCTAATGCTTCTTAGAACGCGATATCGCATCTCATTTCTATGTTTCATGGTAAGATATAATATGATTTGCGAAGTGTCATGTATTGCTCGTCTACACTTCAAATGAATGTAAATGCGACACTTCCTTGCTAGGAAATAGCGTCTGCAGATGTCTAGGTATCGTAGCAATAGAGTTCTAATGCTTCTTAAAACGCGATATCGCATCTCATTTCTATGTTTCATGGTAAGATATAATATGATTTGCGAAGTGTTATGTATTCCTCGTCTACACTTCAAATGAATGTAAATGCGACACTTCCTTGCAAGGAAACAGCGTTTCCAGATGTCTACGTATCGAAGCAATAGAGTTCAAATGCTTCTTAAAACGAGATATTGCATCACATATCTATGTGTCATGATAAGATATATTATTCATTGCGAAGTGTTATGCATTCCGCGTCTACGATTCGAATGAACGTAAATGCGACACTTCCTTGCAAGGAAATAGCGTTTGCAGATGTCTACGTATCGTAACAATAGAGTTCTTATGATTCCTAAAACGCGATATCGCATCTCATTTCTATGTCTCATGGTAAGGTATAATATGATTTGCGAAGTGTCATGTATTGCTCGTCTACACTTCAAATGAATGTAAATGCGACACTTCCTTGCTAGGAAATAGCGTCTGCAGATGTCTAGGTATCGTAGCAATAGAGTTCTAATGCTTCGTAAAACGTGATATCGCATCTCATTTCTACGTTCCATGGTAAGATGTAATATGATTTGCGAAGTGTTATGTATTCCTCGTCTACACTTCAAATGAATGTAAATGCGACACTTCCTTGCAAAGAAATAGCGTTTGCAGATGTCTACGTATCGTAGCAATAGATTTCTAATGCTTCTTAAAACGCGATATCGCATCTCATTTCTATGTTTCATGGTAAGATATAATATGATTTGCGAAGTGTCATGTATTGCTCGTCTACACTTCAAATGAATGTAAATGCGACACTTCCTTGCTAGGAAATAGCGTCTGCAGATGTCTAGGTATGGTAGCAATAGAGTTCTAATGCTTCTTAAAACGCGATATCTCATCTCATTTCTATGTTTCATGGTAAGATATAATATGATTTGCGAAGTGTTATGTATTCCTCGTCTACACTTCAAATGAATGTAAATGCGACACTTCCTTGGCAGGAAATAGCGCCTGCAGATGTCTAGGTATCGTAGCAATAGAGTTCTAATGCTTCTTAAAACGCGATATCTCATCTCATTCCTATGTTTCATGGTAAGATATAATATGATTTGCGAAGTGTTATGTATTCCTCGTCTACACTTCTAACGAATGTAAATGCGACACTACCTTGCAAGGAAATAGCGTTTGCAGATGTCTACGTATCGAAGCAATAGAGTTCAAATGCTTCTTAAAACGAGATATCGCATCTCATTTCTATGTTTCATGGTAAGATATAATATGATTTGCGAAGTGTCATGTATTCCTCCTCTACACTTCAAATGAATGTAAATGCTACACTTCCTTGCTAGGAAGTAGCGTCTGCTGATGTCTAGGTATCGTAGCAATGGTGTTCTAATGCTTCTCAAAACGCGATATCGCAACTCATTTCTATGTTTCATGGTAAGATATAATATGATTTGCGAAGTGTCATGTATTCCTCGTCTACACTTCAAATGAATGTAAATGCGACACTTCCTTGGCAGGAAATAGCGTCTGCGGATGTCTAGGCATGGTAGCAATAGAGTTCTAATGCTTCTTAAAACGCGGTATCGCATCTCATTTCTATGTTTCATGGTAAGATATAACGTGAGTTGCGAAGTGTTATGTATTCCTCGTCTACACTTCAAATGAATGTAAATGCGACACTTCCTTGCAATGAAATAGCGTTTGCAGATGTCTACGTATCGTAGCAATAGAGTTCTAATGCTTCTCAAAACGCGATATCGCATCTCATTTCTATGTTTCATGGTAAGATATAATATGATTTGCGAAGTGTAATGTATTCCTCGTCTACACTTCAAATGAATGTAAATGCGACACTTCCTTGCTAGGAAATAGCGTTTGCAGATGTCACCGTTTCGTAGCAATAGATTTCTAATGCTTCTTAAAGCGCGATATCGCATCTCATTTCTATGTTTCATGGTAAGATATAATATGATTTGCGAAGAGTCATGTATTGCTCGTCTACACTTCAAATGAATGTAAATGCGACACTTCCTTGCTAGGAAATAGCGTCTGCCGATGTCTAGGTATCGTAGCAATAGAGTTCTAATGCTTCTTAAAACGTGATATCGCATCTCATTTCTACGTTCCATGGTAAGATGTAATATGATTTGCGAAGTGTTATGTATTCCTCGTCTACACTTCAGATGAATGTAAATGCGACACTTCCTTGCAAAGAAATAGCGTTTGCAGATGTCTACGTATCGTAGCAAGAGATTTCTAATGCTTCTTAAAACGCGATATCGCATCTCATTTCTATGCTTCATGGTAAGATATAACATGATTTGCGATGTGTTATGTATTCCTCGTCTGCACTTCAAATGAATGTGAATGCGATATTTCCTCGCTAGGAAATAGCGTTCGCAGATGTCTACGTATCGTAGCAATAGCTTTCTAATGCTTCTTAAAACGCGATATCGCATCTCATTTCTATGTTTCATGGTAAGATATAATATGATTTGCGAAGTGTCAAGCATTCCTCGTCTACAATTCAAATGAATGTAAATGCGACACTTCCTAGCAAGGAAAAAGCGTTTGCAGATGTCTACGTATCGAAGCAATAGAGTTCAAATGCTTCTTAAAACGAGATATTGCATCTCATAACTATGTTTCATGATAGGATATATTATTCATTGCGAAGTGTTATGCATTCCACGTCTACGATTCAAATGAACGTAAATGCGACACTTCCTTGCAAGGAAATAGCGTTTGCAGATGTCTACGTATCGTAACAATAGAGTTCTTATGATTCTTAAAACGCGATATCGCATCTCATTTCTATGCTTCATGGTAAGATATAACATGATTTGCGATGTGTTATGTATTCCTCGTCTGCACTTCAAATGAATGTGAATGCGATATTTCCTCGCTAGGAAATAGCGTTCGCAGATGTCTACGTATCGTAGCAATAGCTTTCTGATGCTTCTTAAAACGCGATATCGCATCTCATTTCTATGTTTCATGGTAAGATATAATATGATTTGCGAAGTGTCATGTATTGCTCGTCTACACTTCAAATGAATGTAAATGCGACACTTCCTTGCTAGGAAATAGCAACTGCAGATGTCTAGGTATCGTAGCAATAGAGTTCTAACGCTTCTTAAAACGCGATATCGCATCTCATTTCTATGTTTCATGGTAAGATATTATATAATTTGCGAAGTGTTATGTATTCCTCGTCTACACTTCAAATGAATGTAAATGCGACACTTCCTTGCAAGGAAATAGCGTTTGCAGATGTCTACGTATCGTAGCAATGATGTTCTTATGATTCTGAAAACACGATATCGCATCTCATTTCTATGTTTCATGGTAAGATATAATATGATTTGCGAAGTGTTATGTATTCCTCGTCTACACTTCAAATGAATGTAAATGCGACACTTCCTTGGCAGGAAATAGCGTCTGCGGATGTCTAGGTATGGTAGCAATAGAGATCTAGTGCTTCTTAAAACGCGATATCGCATCTCATTTCTATGTTTCATGGTAAGATATAATATGATTTGCGAAGTGTCATGTATTCCTCGTCTACACTTCAAATGAATGAAAATGCGACACTTCCTTGCTAGGAAATAGCGTTTGCAGATGTCACCGTTTCGTAGCAATAGATTTCTAATGCTTCTTAAAGCGCGATATCGCATCTCATTTCTATGTTTCATGGTAAGATATAATATGATTTGCGAAGAGTCATGTATTGCTCGTCTACACTTCAAATGAATGTAAATGCGACACTTCCTTGCTAGGAAATAGCGTCTGCAGATGTCTAGGTATCGTAGCAATAGAGTTCTAATGCTTCTTAAAACGTGATATCGCATCTCATTTCTACGTTCCATGGTAAGATGTAATATGATTTGCGAAGTGTTATGTATTCCTCGTCTACACTTCAGATGAATGTAAATGCGACACTTCCTTGCAAAGAAATAGCGTTTGCAGATGTCTACGTATCGTAGCAAGAGATTTCTAATGCTTCTTAAAACGCGATATCGCATCTCATTTCTATGTTTCATGGTAAGATATAATATGATTTGCGAAGTGTCATGTATTGCTCGTCTACACTTCAAATGAATGTAAATGCGACACTTCCTTGCTAGGAAATAGCGTCTGCAGATGTCTAGGTATCGTAGCAATAGAGTTCTAATGCTTCTTAAAACGCGATATCGAATCTCATTTCTATGTTTCATGGTAAGATATAATATGATTTGCGAAGTGTTATGTATTCCCCGTCTACACTTCAAAGGAATGTAAATGCGACACTTCCTTGCAAGGAAATAGCGTTTGCAGATGTCTACGTATCGTAGCAATAGATTTCTAATGCTTCTTAAAGCGCGATATCGCATCTCATTTCTATGTTTCATCGTAAGATATAATATGATTTGCGAAGTGTCATGTATTGCTCGTCTACACTTCAAATGAATGTAAATGCGACACTTCCTTGCTAGGAAATAGCGTCTGCAGATGTCTAGGTATCGTAGCAATGGAGTTCTAATGCTTCGTAAAACGTGATATCGCATCTCATTTCTACGTTCCATGGTAAGATGTAATATGATTTGCGAAGTGTTATGTATTCCTCGTCTACACTTCAAATGAATGTAAATGCGACACTTCCTTGCAAAGAAATAGCGTTTGCAGATGTCCACGTATCGTAGCAATAGATTTCTAATGCTTCTTAGAACGCGATATCGCATCTCATTTCTATGTTTCATGGTAAGATATAATATGATTTGCGAAGTGTCATGTATTGCTCGTCTACACTTCAAATGAATGTAAATGCGACACTTCCTTGCTAGGAAATAGCGTCTGCAGATGTCTAGGTATCGTAGCAATAGAGTTCTAATGCTTCTTAAAACGCGATATCGCATCTCATTTCTATGTTTCATGGTAAGATATAATATGATTTGCGAAGTGTTATGTATTCCTCGTCTACACTTCAAATGAATGTAAATGCGACACTTCCTTGCAAGGAAACAGCGTTTCCAGATGTCTACGTATCGAAGCAATAGAGTTCAAATGCTTCTTAAAACGAGATATTGCATCACATATCTATGTGTCATGATAAGATATATTATTCATTGCGAAGTGTTATGCATTCCGCGTCTACGATTCGAATGAACGTAAATGCGACACTTCCTTGCAAGGAAATAGCGTTTGCAGATGTCTACGTATCGTAACAATAGAGTTCTTATGATTCCTAAAACGCGATATCGCATCTCATTTCTATGTCTCATGGTAAGGTATAATATGATTTGCGAAGTGTCATGTATTGCTCGTCTACACTTCAAATGAATGTAAATGCGACACTTCCTTGCTAGGAAATAGCGTCTGCAGATGTCTAGGTATCGTAGCAATAGAGTTCTAATGCTTCGTAAAACGTGATATCGCATCTCATTTCTACGTTCCATGGTAAGATGTAATATGATTTGCGAAGTGTTATGTATTCCTCGTCTACACTTCAAATGAATGTAAATGCGACACTTCCTTGCAAAGAAATAGCGTTTGCAGATGTCTACGTATCGTAGCAATAGATTTCTAATGCTTCTTAAAACGCGATATCGCATCTCATTTCTATGTTTCATGGTAAGATATAATATGATTTGCGAAGTGTCATGTATTGCTCGTCTACACTTCAAATGAATGTAAATGCGACACTTCCTTGCTAGGAAATAGCGTCTGCAGATGTCTAGGTATGGTAGCAATAGAGTTCTAATGCTTCTTAAAACGCGATATCTCATCTCATTTCTATGTTTCATGGTAAGATATAATATGATTTGCGAAGTGTTATGTATTCCTCGTCTACACTTCAAATGAATGTAAATGCGACACTTCCTTGGCAGGAAATAGCGCCTGCAGATGTCTAGGTATCGTAGCAATAGAGTTCTAATGCTTCTTAAAACGCGATATCTCATCTCATTCCTATGTTTCATGGTAAGATATAATATGATTTGCGAAGTGTTATGTATTCCTCGTCTACACTTCTAACGAATGTAAATGCGACACTACCTTGCAAGGAAATAGCGTTTGCAGATGTCTACGTATCGAAGCAATAGAGTTCAAATGCTTCTTAAAACGAGATATCGCATCTCATTTCTATGTTTCATGGTAAGATATAATTGTAACGTCAGGCGTACCGCCTGACACCCTCCGGCGTCCACCTCATCATCCCCAGCATCCGTATCCGGAGCCCCTGCACACGGGCCACCCGCCGACTCGCCGTCCCTACAGAAGGAGACAAAGGTACGAGAGGGAAGAGGGATGCAGCATGCCGCGCCCACGCGCGATCTCCACACACGAGGGGGAGGACTTCACCCCGTATTACGAGGGCGAGGAGCTCTCCGACACATACTGGGTCGAATCCCCAGCGATCACGAAGCCCTATACGTACTTCTCGTACATGTGGGATTAGAATAAGCACACTACTCACCTATGTACATACACACCAACACACACCTAGATTTAAGTAAATATATGTATATATTTTATTCATGCACGGTTATGTTCCGTGCACTCGCGCGCACACTCGACGCTCGCGGCTCACGCTTAACGCGGGCCGCGCCCCACTCCGAACGGCCGCCCCACCACGAGGGCCGAGCGGCCGCCCTACTCCGACCGTCCGCCCCACCGCGAGGGCCCAGCGACTCGCGCGCCGCGCGACCCGAGGAGGTCGCGGACGCGAGATCCGAGAGTCAGTTCCAATCTCACCTCCGAACGGGAGAGTTCCCAACTCATCTCCGAACTGGAGAGTTCCAATCTCATCTCCGAACTGGAGAGTTCTAATCCAGCATCCGAACGATGCACTTCCGATCCGAGCAATAGGCTCATTCGCAACGAGCAATTAGCTCTAATGCATTCGTCTCTATCCATACTCCCATAGCGGAGTCCATTCGATACTTTATACTATTTCTAATTCTCATTGTAATCGCTAGTCAGTAACTTAGAACTTAGTCAAGTGTATTTAGTATAGTGAAATCATAGAATATAGTTTATTTTTACCAGATTCAAAGTATCTTTATTCGAGTCCAAATACAATTCCTTAATTCTACTCCACGGGTACGCTCGCGATTATTCTATTTCTATATCTCATCTGCGATAGTCTTGAGGCTCGACGACTAGAGCGAACCAGCGCTTAGTTGCTCCATCCTCACTTCTACCGTATACAGAATATCTTGCGCCCAGGTTGATCCCGGTAAGCTAGAGCGAACCAACGCTTAGCCGCGCCGTACTCGACCGAAGTTCAAGTATTCTCGACGAGCCTTGCACCTCCGACAAAGCGTACACGACGCGCGGGGAGGAGAGAGTTTATTCGTCGTCTCGCTCGGGAATACGTGGGTGATGCACCAGAATATTCAATTTCCTGCGTTCGAGTCCTGGTACCTGTGAAGGAGGTTTCCTTCGCCGCACGACCCGTACCTCCGTTCCAGCCGTACGCCGCCGCCATCCCGGTTGCGGATCCAAGGCGCTCCAGGTACCTAGAAAGAGAAATCAGACAGCGGAATCAAGCCTTCGCAAGGTAAGTTTAGTGTTAATTACTGTTTTATCGAGTCCGAAACGCCAACGAACCCGGTCCGGACGCAATTCGCGTTATTTTCGGGAACGGCTACGACTTTGTGCCACCGTTGCGAGCGCAACCGCACCTCGGGACGTGACATAATATGATTTGCGAAGTGTCATGTATTCCTCCTCTACACTTCAAATGAATGTAAATGCTACACTTCCTTGCTAGGAAGTAGCGTCTGCTGATGTCTAGGTATCGTAGCAATGGTGTTCTAATGCTTCTCAAAACGCGATATCGCAACTCATTTCTATGTTTCATGGTAAGATATAATATGATTTGCGAAGTGTCATGTATTCCTCGTCTACACTTCAAATGAATGTAAATGCGACACTTCCTTGGCAGGAAATAGCGTCTGCGGATGTCTAGGCATGGTAGCAATAGAGTTCTAATGCTTCTTAAAACGCGGTATCGCATCTCATTTCTATGTTTCATGGTAAGATATAACGTGAGTTGCGAAGTGTTATGTATTCCTCGTCTACACTTCAAATGAATGTAAATGCGACACTTCCTTGCAATGAAATAGCGTTTGCAGATGTCTACGTATCGTAGCAATAGAGTTCTAATGCTTCTCAAAACGCGATATCGCATCTCATTTCTATGTTTCATGGTAAGATATAATATGATTTGCGAAGTGTAATGTATTCCTCGTCTACACTTCAAATGAATGTAAATGCGACACTTCCTTGGCAGGAAATAGCGTATGCGGATGTCTAGGTATGGTAGCAATAGAGTTCTAATGCTTCTCAAAACGCGATATCGCAACTCATTTCTATGTTTCATGGTAAGATATAATATGATTTGCGAAGTGTCATGTATTCCTCGTCTACAGTTCAAATGAATGTAAATGCGACACTTCCTTGGCAGGAAATAGCGTCTGCGGATGTCTAGGTATGGTAGCAATAGTGTTCTAATGCTTCTTAAAACGCGGTATCGCATCTCATTTCTATGTTTCATGGTAAGATATAACATGATTTGCGAAGTGTTATGTATTCCTCGTCTACACATCAAATGAATGCAAATGCGACGCTTCCTTGCAAGGAAATAGCGTTTGCAGATGTCTGCCTATCGTAGCAATGGAATTCTAATGCTTCTTAAAACGCGATATCGCATCTCATTTCTATGTTTCATGGTAAGATATAATATGATTTGCGAAGTGTTATGTATTCCTCGTCTACACTTCAAATGAATGTAAATGCGACACTTCCTTGCAAGGAAATAGCGTTTGCAGATGTCTACGTATCGAAGCAATAGAGTTCAAATGCTTCTTAAAACGAGATATTGCATCACATATCTATGTTTCATGATAAGATATATTATTCATTGCGAAGTTTTATGCATTCCACGTCTACGATTCGAATGAACGTAAATGCGACACTTCCTTCCAAGGAAATAGCGTTTGCAGATGTCTACGTATCGTAACAATAGAGTTTTCATGATTCTTAAAACGCGATATCGCATCTCATTTCTATGTTTCATGGTAAGATATAATATGATTTGCGAAGTGTCATGTATTCCTCGTCTACACTTCAAATGAATGTAAATGCGACACTTCCTTGGCAGGAAATAGCGTTTGCAGATTTCTACGTATCGAAACAATAGAGTTCAAATGCTTCTTAAAACGAGATATTGCATTTCATAACTATGTTTCATGATAAGATATATTATTCATTGCGAAGTGTTATGCATTCCACGCCTACGATTCAAATGAACGTAAATGCGACACTTCCTTCCAAGGAAATAGCGTTTGCAGATGTCTACGTATCGTAACAATAGAGTTCTTATGATTCTTAAAACGCGATATCGCATCTCATTTCTATGTTTCATGGTAAGATGTAATATGATTTGCGAAGTGTCATGTATTCCTCGTCTACACTTCAAGTGAATGTAAATGCGACACTTCCTTGCAAGGAAATAGCGTTTGCAGATGTCTACCTATCGTAGCAATAGAGTTCTAATGCTTCTCAAAACGCGATATCGCAACTCATTTCTATGTTTCATGGTAAGATATAATATGATTTGCGAAGTGTCATGTATTCCTCGTCTACACTTCAAATGAATGTAAATGCGACACTTCCTTGCAAGGAAATAGCGTTTGCAGATGTCTACGTATCGTAGCAATAGATTCCTAATGCTTCTTAAAACGCGATATCGCATCTCATTTCTATGTTTCATGGTAAGATATAATATGATTTGCGAAGTGTCATGTATTCCTCGTCTACACTTCAAGTGAATGTAAATGCGACACTTCCTTGCAAGGAAATAGCGTTTGCAGATGTCTACCTATCGTAGCAATAGAGTTCTAATGCTTCTCAAAACGCGATATCGCAACTCATTTCTATGTTTCATGGTAAGATATAATATGATTTGCGAAGTGTCATGTATTCCTCGTCTACAGTTCAAATGAATGTAAATGCGACACTTCCTTGGCAGGAAATAGCGTCTGCGGATATCTAGGTATGGTAGCAATAGTGTTCTAATGCTTCTTAAAACGCGGTATCGCATCTCATTTCTATGTTTCATGGTAAGATATAACATGATTTGCGAAGTGTTATGTATTCCTCGTCTACACATCAAATGAATGCAAATGCGACGCTTCCTTGCAAGGAAATAGCGTTTGCAGATGTCTGCCTATCGTAGCAATGGAATTCTAATGCTTCTTAAAACGCGATATCGCATCTCATTTCTATGTTTCATGGTAAGATATAATATGATTTGCGAAGTGTTATGTATTCCTCGTCTACACTTCAAATGAATGTAAATGCGACACTTCCTTGCAAGGAAATAGCGTTTGCAGATGTCTACGTATCGAAGCAATAGAGTTCAAATGCTTCTTAAAACGAGATATTGCATCACATATCTATGTTTCATGATAAGATATATTATTCATTGCGAAGTTTTATGCATTCCACGTCTACGATTCGAATGAACGTAAATGCGACACTTCCTTCCAAGGAAATAGCGTTTGCAGATGTCTACGTATCGTAACAATAGAGTTTTCATGATTCTTAAAACGCGATATCGCATCTCATTTCTATGTTTCATGGTAAGATATAATATGATTTGCGAAGTGTCATGTATTCCTCGTCTACACTTCAAATGAATGTAAATGCGACACTCCCTTGCAAGGAAATAGCGTTTGCAGATGTCAACCTATCGTAGCAATAGAGTTCTAATGCTTCTTAAAACGCGATATCGCATATCATTTCTATGTTTCATGGTAAAATATAATATGATTTGCAAAGTGTTATGTATTCCTCGTCTACACTTCAAGTGATTGTAAATGCGACACTTCCTTGCAAGGAAATAGCGTTTGCAGATGTCTACGTATCGTAGCAATAGATTCCTAATGCTTCTTAAAACGCGATATCGCATCTCATTTCTATGTTTCATGGTAAGATATAATATGATTTGCGAAGTGTCATGTATTCCTCGTCTACACTTCAAATGAATGTAAATGCGACACTTCCTTGCAAAGAAATAGCGTTTGCAGATGTCTACGTATCGTAGCAATGGCGTTCGTATGATTCTTAAAACGCGATATCGCATCTCATTTCTATGTTTCATGGTAAGACATAATATGATTTGCGGAGTGTCATGTATTCCTCGTCTACACTTCAAATGAATGTAAATGCGACACTTCCTTGCAAGGAAATACCGTTTGCAGATGTCTACCTATCGTAGCAATAGAGTTCTAATGCTTCTCAAAACGCGATATCGCATCTCATTTCTATGTTTCATGGTAAGATATAATATGATTTGCGAAGTGTCATGTATTCCTCGTCTACACTTCAAATGAATGTAAATGCGACACTTCCTTGGCAGGAAATAGCGTCTGCGTATGTCTAGGTATGGTAGCAATAGAGTTCTAATGCTTCTTAAAACGCGGTATCGCATCTCATTTCTATGTTTCATGGTAAGATATAACGTGATTTGCGAAGTGTTATGTATTCCTCGTCTACACTTCAAATGAATGTAAATGCGACACATCCTTGCAAAGAAATAGCGTTTGCAGATGTCTACGTATCGTAGCAATAGATTTCTAATGCTTCTTAAAACGCGATATCGCATCTCATTTCTATGTTTCATGGTAAGATATAATATGATTCGCGAAGTGCCATGTATTCCTCGTCTACACTTCAAATGAATGTAAATGCGACACTTCCTTGCAAGGAAATAGCGTTTGCAGATGTCTACCTATCGTAGCAATAGAGTTCTAATGCTTCTCAAAACGCGATATCGCATCTCATTTCTATGTTTCATGGTAAGATATAATATGATTTGCGAAGTGCAATGTATTCCTCGTCTACACTTCAAATGAATGTAAATGCGACACTTCCTTGGCAGGAAATAGCGTCTGCGGATGTCTAGGTATGGTAGCAATAGAGTTCTAATGCTTCTTAAAACGCGGTATCGCATCTCATTTCTATGTTTCATGGTAAGATATAACGTGAGTTGCGAAGTGTTATGTATTCCTCGTCTACACTTCAAATGAATGTAAATGCGACACTTCCTTGCAAAGAAATAGCGTTTGCAGATGTCTACGTATCGTAGCAATAGAGTTCTAATGCTTCTCAAAACGCGATATCGCAACTCATTTCTATGTTTCATGGTAAGATATAATATGATTTGCGAAGTGTCATGTATTCCTCGTCTACACTTCAAATGAATGTAAATGCGACACTTCCTTGGCAGGAAATAGTGTCTGCGGATGTCTAGGTATGGTAGCAATAGAGTTCTAATGCTTCTTAAAACGCGGTATCGCATCTCATTTCTATGTTTCATGGTAAGATATAACGTGATTTGCGAAGTGTTATGTATTCCTCGTCTACACTTCAAATGAATGTAAATGCGACACTTCCTTGCAAGGAAATAGAGTTTGCAGATGTCTACGTATCGTAGCAATAGATTCCTAATGCTTCTTAAAACGCGATATCGCATCTCATTTCTATGTTTCATGGTAAGATATAATATGATTTGCGAAGTGTCATGTATTCCTCCTCTACACTTCAAATGAATGTAAATGCTACACTTCCTTGCTAGGAAATAGCGTCTGCTGATGTCTAGGTATCGTAGCAATGGTGTTCTAATGCTTCTTAAAACGCGATATCGCATCTCATTTCTATGTTTCATGGTAAGATATAATATGATTTGCGAAGTGTCATGTATTCCTCGTCTACACTTCAAATGAATGTAAATGCGACACTTCCTTGCAAAGAAATAGCGTTTGCAGATGTCTACGTATCGTAGCAATGGCGTTCGTATGATTCTTAAAACGCGATATCGCATCTCATTTCTATGTTTCATGGTAAGACATAATATGATTTGCGAAGTGTCATGTATTCCTCGTCTACACTTCAAATGAATGTAAATGCGACACTTCCTTGCAAGGAAATACCGTTTGCAGATGTCTACCTATCGTAGCAATAGAGTTCTAATGCTTCTCAAAACGCGATATCGCATCTCATTTCTATGTTTCATGGTAAGATATAATATGATTTGCGAAGTGTCATGTATTCCTCGTCTACACTTCAAATGAATGTAAATGCGACACTTCCTTGCAAAGAAATAGCGTTTGCAGATGTCTACGTATCGTAGCAATGGCGTTCGTATGATTCTTAAAACGCGATATCGCATCTCATTTCTATGTTTCATGGTAAGACATAATATGATTTGCGAAGTGTCATGTATTCCTCGTCTACACTTCAAATGAATGTAAATGCGACACTTCCTTGCAAGGAAATACCGTTTGCAGATGTCTACGTATCGTAGCAATAGATTTCTAATGCTTCTTAAAACGCGATATCGCATCTCATTTCTATGTTTCATGGTAAGATATAATATGATTCGCGAAGTGCCATGTATTCCTCGTCTACACTTCAAATGAATGTAAATGCGACACTTCCTTGCAAGGAAATAGCGTTTGCAGATGTCTACCTATCGTAGCAATAGAGTTCTAATGCTTCTCAAAACGCGATATCGCATCTCATTTCTATGTTTCATGGTAAGATATAATATGATTTGCGAAGTGCAATGTATTCCTCGTCTACACTTCAAATGAATGTAAATGCGACACTTCCTTGGCAGGAAATAGCGTCTGCGGATGTCTAGGTATGGTAGCAATAGAGTTCTAATGCTTCTTAAAACGCGGTATCGCATCTCATTTCTATGTTTCATGGTAAGATATAACGTGAGTTGCGAAGTGTTATGTATTCCTCGTCTACACTTCAAATGAATGTAAATGCGACACTTCCTTGCAAAGAAATAGCGTTTGCAGATGTCTACGTATCGTAGCAATAGAGTTCTAATGCTTCTCAAAACGCGATATCGCAACTCA